>NW_026708822.1:0-300000 GCF_902713425.1 Acipenser ruthenus
ATATCTTATTGTATTACTTGTATTGTACGCTTGAAATGTTTTTGCTTACGATTGTAAGTCGCCCTGGATAAGGGCGTCTGCTAAGAAATAAATAATAATAATAATAATAATATATATGCATGCCCCGGCAGCTAAATGCTTAGTTACGGCGCTGGGCAAAACCAAAGCCCATGGCTAGTATACAATATTTTTCTGTATGCATTCTTTTCTGTTGAGCACTACTGACACCGTTGAAAGGGTGAGTCTTAGGTCGCCTGTGGATACATTAGTCCAATCAATGCGTCTGAACCTGCATGCGCGAGTAAATACCATCCTAACTCCTAACATCCAAAAAAAAAAAAATAACAAGTAGTGGAGTAGTGGTTAGAGCTCTGGACTCTTGACCGGAGGGTCATGGGTTCAATCACTGGTGTAGGACACTGCTGCTGTACAATTGAGCAAGGTACATTACCTAGATTGCTCCAGTAAAAACCCAACTGTATAAATGGGTAATTGTAGTAAAAATACTGTGATATCTTGTAACAATTGTAAGTCGCCCTGGATAAGGGCGTCTGCTAAGAAATAAATAATAATAATAGTAATAATATATATATATATATATATATATATATATATATATATATATATATATATATATATATATATATATATAATTGCATGCCCCGGTAGCTACGATATGGAGTCTTGCATGCCCGGGATATATATATATGCCCCGGTAGCTAAATGCTTAGTTACGGCGCTGGGCAAAACCAAAGCCTATGGCCAGTATACAATATTTTTCTGTATGCATTCTTTTCTGTTGAGCACTACTGACACCGTTTCCCCCCCCCCCCCCCCAGATTTCTGCCAGGCTGTGTTAGGGCCACTGTGTTAGGGTCGTTCACACTGAAACATGTGTAAGAAATTGCAATATTGTTATATTTTTCGCTTCCCATTATAGCGGGGCAGACGTGGCATGGGCGGCGCTGATTTTTCTTTTCGCTCACGGAAAGAACTTTTTTATTTACCGCGTTGCTATCAACCAATGAGAATACATAAGCAAGCTGTACTTGCTCAACCCCAAACACAGATGCATGAAACATATAGGCTATCATTACTGTATATGCTATGTAGCCTAGCTACTACACACATAGATGTGGTAGAGGACATCTACTATGTAATGAGTAGCCTATGTATTTACATAGAATGCACTCGCCTCATGACATATCTTATTGCCAGCTGACCTCTCCAGCAGCCAGCCTACTAATAAGATTATTATTTTTCACGGATTGTGCAGCCAGCTTCATCAAGGGACGGTAACCAAGTCCATCCAGGTCTTGGAGATGGAGTGGTAAATGTACAACCTGTTATTAATTGAATAACTAAAGAAATAAATCAGAATGAAAGCAGTTCTGGACGCTGCTGAGAGAAAACCGGCAAAACTGTTTCAATTCCTGAGTTCGATTACCTACTTGTTTTCATTCTGATTATTTGTTTAGGCTACAACGTGTCCGTCAGCGAATGTCAGTGCAGTGTGATACCAAAAAAAAATGAGTGGTTGGATTTGCTGTCAATCAACCAAGTTTTTTGTTGGATCAGCTGTTTGTACATGTTTTTGTGTTTAAAGGCGCTGTAGTTATACAATGTAGTTAATGCAACTGTGTACACAAGTCCCTCCTCCCCCGAACCTCCAGAAGATTAGGTACCATCGGCAGTCCTGCGTCAGTCAAAGAGTAATTACATTAGTCAGGATTTGTGAAATTAAATAAAATGGTTTGCTTTGCTTTGAACACCAAATGTGAAATGAACAACCATAAGTACGAATGAAATTATATATAGTTACTTATTATCATAATGTGAAATTGAAATCTGATGCGCATGTTAAAAGTTCAAGTCCTTTGCTTCGTATTTCCTTTTTAGTTTTTAAACGGAAGTGTTCTGAACTGAATCTCTCTTTTTAACTATTTTGCACAACAGTGTATTTGGTTATTGGATCTTCTGTTAAAAAAAAAAAAGTTCTTTATTTTTCGACAATAAAACGTCAATGCACTAATAAGAAATCAGGTTGCCAATTTCACCACTGTGACTATCTATTCACCTTAAAAAAGTTACCATTGCCACCCTCTCCCGAAAAAAAATCCTGGCTACGCCACTGTTGCCAGGGTTTATTATTTAAAAATGCGCAGTTTATTTCAAACTTTCAAAACATAATAACATAACAAAGAGTGTCTAAGACCCTTCACCGTTATATTTGTTCTCGTGTGAGACTTTCACTTTTTCAGTCAGCGAAAATATGTGCTAAAACGGAGTGAATTTGAGCCCTGTTAAAATGGCAAAAATACAGCTACGTTTGGAGTTTTTCTACAACAAAAAAGCTAAACCTCCAACGCCAGAGACATCAACAGAAACCGAACCTGACTCTTCTGTAGTTCAGAATGTTACGAACAGCACAAGAGTGTGACGATCCTTCCATTTCAAACGCTCAGGTTAGTGCAGGTGTAGATGTCTGTCGAGGTATGACACAGGCCCGGTTTTTGGGATGGAACCGCATAACAGTCTCGCGTTTTGATTGGTCCATGTCTGTCACATGAATATGTCGTCACACAAGTGGAAAAGCGTGCAGGCATTTTAACATTGTGATCAGATAGAGTGATCTGCTTTCCACAACCTTACCATTAAAATATAATGTGGTATTACACTGTACTGATATTACAAACTATGAGGAATTACTTTATATAAATTATCATGTTGTGCACGAATGTAGGAATTGGCTTTCTGTGGTGATGTACTTTTTTCTTTCAAGTAGCATATATCGATAATCGTTTTTGCGATATATTTTAATATAAAACATATACGCTATTGCAGCTTTGTTACAGGATACATTAGTTTATCTCTAATGTAATCACAGTTTTACATATAGACTGCCCCTGTTTTCATTTACGTCCCAAATTCTGGGCCGCTTTGCTTTTCAGATAATGTCCCAAATTCTGGTCCGCCTTGGTTTTTAGATAACGTCCCAAATTCTGGGCCGCCTTGGTTTTTAGATAACGTCCCAAATTCTGGGCCGCTTTGGTTTTTAGATAACGTCCCAAATTCTGGGCAGCCTTGGTTTTTAGATAACGTCCCAAATTCTGGGCCGCTTTGCATTTCCGAATTCAGCCCAGTTTTGGGGAATCAGCTGACAGCCGAGTTTCTAAGTCATGCATGCACAGTTTACCATAAACTGGATCGTGAATTTATTTGAGAGTAACCCTTAGTACATTAATCAAAGTTCATGTATTTTTTACTCTCCCCAGAAATCTTTTTTTTTTTTTTTTTTTTTTAATGAAAAAAACAAAAATGTAAATGTTAAACGTATTTCTTATTACATGAAGAAACTACATTGCACTGAAATAGATACATGAAAATTAATTAAAGCAGCCGTTTTCCTTTATTAAAGGCTAATATTAAAACACATTTTTGGGAAGGAACATGGTATTCCGAAAAAAAGGACATCTCATTTTCTTATGTAACGTCCATCAATATATTGTAGTGTTTCAGGTTCTTTTTGGACAGAAATGAGACTGCAACTGTGAGTAGATGAAGGCCGTTTATTTTGACAATAATTAAATAATCACAAAATAAAATCATAAAGTGATGGTAAGGAGACTGGGAGTCGAAAGTGAAAATAAATGCTTGTAGTAATTTTTCTTTTACCCTACCCTTCCCAGTCTTTTCCCCGCCCCTCTTGTGCGCAAAACCTGAACTCCAATTCCCCTCCACACACGTGTACCACCATGCAACCCCTGCATGCATACACCAACCATGCAACCCCTGCACGCATACACCCACCATGCAACCCCTGCACGCACACACCACCATGCAACCCCTGCACGCATACACCCACCATGCAACCCCTGCATGCATACACCCACCATGCAACCCCTGCACGCACACACCACCATGCAACCCCTGCACGCATACACCCACCATACAACCCCTGCACGCATACACCCACCATGCAACCCCTGCACGCACACACCACCATGCAACCCCTGCACGCATGCACCCACCATGCAACCCCTGCATGCATACACCCACCATGCAACCCCTGCACGCACACACCACTATGCAACCCCTGCACGCATACACCCACCATACAACCCCTGCACGCATACACCCACCATGCAACCCCTGCACGCACACACCACCATGCAACCCCTGCACGCATACACCCACCATGCAACCCCCGCATGCATACACCCACCATGCAACCCCTGCACGCACACACCACTATGTAACCCCTGCACGCATACACCCACCATACAACCCCTGCACGCATACACCCACCTTAGCAATTCTTTGCAAAATATATTTTCGGGTATTCAGCCCCATTCATGTCTATGGCAGTGTTATAAAACACATTTTCAGGCATATCTCTCGAACCCGAGCACGTAGAACCACCATTCAAAGTGATATAGACTCAGGGGAGCACCCCAAACCACCCCCTAAAAAGGTGTGGTGGTTCACCCAAAAACTCATGTCATGACGAAAAAATTCACTTTGCCAAGCCGTCCTGGCATTTGAACCATAAAAATAGTGACTCCTTGTGCGGGGCCCCATGGGGCCCCAACGCAAAAAAAAATATCAAGTTCCTAACCCCCACAGAACCCGAGATACGCCCTGTCAAAAATGTCCAAAAACTACCCTTTTCGGGGTCATATCTCCATGACCCCGGGGCCTAGAAACCGGGTTGAACTTCCTAGGGTCATGTCTGGGGGCCCTCTTTCACAGGGAGCCACCCGTTTTCAAATGCTACATTTTCAACAAATGTTCACATTTTCAGCATGATGGAATGTCAAGGTTGCATTTCCAATAGCTTTTGAGCTCCAGGTTGGCAAAAAAAGTCTAAACTGGTGTCCTTTCTAGCTGGGGACACGTTGCTTGGAGGGATCGACAGGGGCCCCGAGGTGGACCTCCATACCGATTTTCAAGTCTTGGGGACCCCCGGAACCCAAGATACAGCACCCTGAAAAATGCCTATGGGAAATCCCATTATAAAACCCCTTTGGGGCAACGGCCACCATCTGGCGGTGGGGTGGCGTTTGAACCCGTGGCTGATGTCTTTCTTTAGCTAAGACTCTTGTGTATGCAAAGAATGTCCTTCTGAGTTTGTTGGCCCAGGGGTCGTGGAGATACGGGTACGATAAGAGACCACCCCCTTCCCTATGGCAAATCCCATTATAAAAACACCATCGGGGTAAGGCTCAGCTAATGGCGGTCGTGGGTCTTACGAACTCGAAGGAACCCATTTTCTTTAGCTAAGATTGTTGTGCATCTAAAAAGAGTACAGAAGCACCAATTTAAGTCCATTCCAAGTGTTTTGTGATCACAGTATCAGCCTGAGTGTATCAGAGCACAGTTTTGCACCAAAAGCAAGGGGAGGCGAAAAAAAGCACTACATACCCTATTCTTTAAGATATCACTTTGCACTGCAAATTTGAGGAACGCAACCACTTAGCAACTTGCAAATTGGTACTGCAATTTAAAGGCCTGTAGTGCCTAACTGATTCAAGTGTTTTTGGAATGATTCTTGCAAAAAAAGAGAGATTGACAAACAGCATTTTGCTTTATATGCAGAAACGGGCAACTACAAGAGGGTGTCAAACAAGCTGTGAATGTCCCAGGAGGCTACAGAGTACCTCTGAGTATGAATCCAGATGCTCGCAGTACCTGTTCTTAGATGTCCGAAACCACTGTATCGCTGTATAACTGTATACCCTATAAATATAACTTTTTATTGTGTATTTGAGGAACACAACCAATTACAAACTTCATTTGAATTGCTGTGCTATCAGAATATCAGTGTATAACTTTGCTGGGTATTGCAGTGTATGCTGGGTATCAAAAGGTCTTCAAACTTTTACAAAAGGCCGTCAAAGTTACAAAAAATAGGTGTGCTCCTAACCTAATACTTGTCTTTTTAATTCTGTGCATCCAAATACTTGTAGTTAAAAGTTTTAAGAATTAAGCTTACTGTTTGTTGTTCTGTCCTAAACCAGCAGTTTGTCACCCAGACTTATTAAATAAACAGGGGGGGGGGTCATCAGATTATTCTCCATTTTATTGTAACTGAGGTACCGTTCAGTTGAGCGAAAATTGTAAAGGGGTACTCGAGCTGAAACCTCCAGATAGAAGGGCTACAGTTTCAAAAAAAGGTTGAAAACCCCTGACCTACAGTATAAATGATCAGGAATAGATAAGGGAAATGCTGACTAATACAATACAATAGGATTTATTTGAAGTTGTTGAAGGTCACTGGTCTCTTAAACCCAGAAGTTCTGATAAACCCCTATGCCTCACTATATATTGATGGACATTACATAAGCAAATGAGATGACCTTTTTTTTTTTTTTTGGTATACCATGTTCCTAAATGTTTTCTGAGGAGAGTAAAAAATACATTAACTTTGATTCATGTACTCTTAAATGAGTTAACGGTCCAGTTTATGGTAAACTGTGCATGCATGACTTAGAAACTCGGCTGTCAGCTAAGCAGAATAGCTCAAAAACTGGCCTGAATTCGAAAATGCAGAATTCGGAACGTTATCTGAAAACCAGAGCAGCCCAGAAATTGGGATGTTATCAAAGCGGCCCAGAATTTGGGACGTTATCTAAAAACCAAAGCGGCCCAGAATTTGGGACGTTATCTAAAAACCAAAGCGGCCCAGAATTTGGGATGTTATCTGCAAACCAAATCGGCCCAGAATTTGGGACATTATCTGAAAAGCAAAGCAGCCCAGAATTTGCGACGTAAATGAAAACAGGGGCAGTCTATATGTAAAACTGTGATTACATTAGAGATAAACTAATGTATTCTGTAACAAAACTGCAATAGCGTATATGTTTTATATTAAAATATATCGCAAAAACGATTATCGATATATGCTACTTGAAAGAAAAAAGTACACCACCACAGAAAGCCAATTCTTACATTCGTGCATAACATGATAATTTATATAAAGTAATTCCTCATAGTTTGTAATATCAGTACAGTGTAATACCACATTATATTTTAATGGTAAGGTTGTGGAAAGCAGATCACTCTATCTGATCACAATGTTAAAAATGCCTGCACGCTTTTCCACTCGTGTGACGACATATTCATGTGACAGACATGGACCAATCAAAACGCGAGACTGTTATGCGGTTCCATCCCAAAAACCGGGCCTGTGTCATACCTCTTTTTTGTTCCTCCTCCTCCCCACCTCTGCTCCTTTCCATATCGCACTGTCCGCACAGGGCTCCCTCAGGGGGGGAAGTGAGTCTCACTCCCCCGGCTGTCCGGGTCGGCCTCTCGTCTCAACCACTGCCGCCCGGCTGTTCCTCGCCGGCCTGAGGGGACCCCCTGCCACATCCTATTCTTCTGCTGCTTATGCGCTAAGCCTTCCAGGCCTCAACCTTGCTGTCCCATCTCCTCTCTTCTATTTCAGGTCCAGGACCATTTCAGCCCCCTCATGCAGTAGGCCGTGCCTCCACCTGCCGAGCGGGCCCCGACCGAGGGGGGGGGGGGGGTTCTCTGTTTTCGTCTCTCCTAAACGGACACGAGACACTTTTTCCTAAGCTCTACACGCCGCCCAGCTGCCAGCTTAGCTGCCTGAGGATGCTGCACTGAGTTGCGAAGGATCTGTCCTTTTGTCCTGTTCGTCCCCTTCCTGTCTCTTGCTCCACTAAACGCCCAGCAGCCAGAGGATGCTGCCTGACCCGTCGGGAGCGAGAGTCAGTTTGTTGTATGTTATATGTCTAAACTTTGCTCTCTCTCTCACTTTTACGTCACCCAGCAGTCGGAGGATGCTGTCTGACCCGGCGGAAAGTGTTTATATTTAATCCTTTGCTCTTCTCATGTCTCCCTCTCTACGTCGCCCAGCAGCCAGAGGATGCTGCCTGACCCGACGAGAAGGGAAAACTCCCCTGCACAACACAATACAACATAAATAAATAAATAAATAAATACATTATGCTATCGCTGGCAAAAGGCTGTTTGAAATTTTTAACTACTAAAAGTAGAAAAAGCGCGGTCGACGAAGAAATGCCCCAGCAACAGCGGTTGCCCTCTCAACCAATCAGCTGCCATCGCAACCCACAGCGCGAGGCAGGTGTTCAACGTTTCTTCACAGGCGGTAGAGCTTTCTTCACTGAGAGGTGAGTAAAACCTTTTAATAACGCTAATTATCTTTATTTGTGTGAATGAATGAAAAAAATATAAACTAAAGACGTACAGACAGCTGTACAACATCCACGATTAAAATAAAAAGGTTATTTTGCTTTTGTTAATGATGCGGGTCAATGATAGAATTTCTGAGGTAATTTTTTTTTTTTTTTTTTTTTTTTTTTTTTTTTTTACTAAACCTGATGACGATAATCAATTGGCCTGAACTGAGAGAGGAAAAAGGTAATACTTATGATACTTCTGGGAACTTTCTGACGTAAAATGTTTCATTAAGTCTATTGTTTAATGACGATTTCTAGGATACATGAGTATTAAGTATGAGGTAAATATATGATTTGCTTCTCTGCTACGATTTCTCGGGCGGTTCTGGTACGAAAATAATAAAACACAAATTACTGTATCTTTTTCTCTTGACTAAATGAGACTTTTTTTAACGACGTTCTTTTAAAACCATGGTGTTTAATATAATTTGTCACTCATGCAAACTGAAAACAATTTTATTTTAGTACTACTGTAAAAAAATAAAAAAACAACTTTAAAATACAGTACTGAATAATAATTCCTGGTAATTGTGTGACAAAGCATTAAGTATTGTAGTTTACGGTGTCAATATATGACAGCGTCTGAAATGGTGCGCATCACTTGAACAGTTGAGTAAGCGTTCCAGGCATGTAGACAAAGACGTAAACACACAAACAGATTTAATAAGAAAAAGAGTCACTACATATTATTTCTAACAGGGGTTTTCAATTACATGATAGAAAAAATCAATGTAATTCTGCATATGAAGTTAATTTGATGCATTGGTATTGGGAGACACAAGTACTGTACCTCTAATCAATCTGATCACTTTAGAGGAGGGGCAGTTTCAGTTGCCAACAAACAGCATATATCTTAAAGTGCAAAGGAAAAAAGTGAGTGATCCACAAATGTTTTCGGGAGTACTGTAAGCTTCAGGAAAAACTAAACACAATTTCAAGCTGTCCTTTTAACTAACAGACAAATATTCTTTCATGAAAAAAAGGTTTTCTTTAAAAAACTATTTTACATAACTTTCTACTGTCAATTCAACTGCTGTAGAGAAACATATATATATATATATATATATATATATATATATATATATATATATATATATATATATATATATATATATATATATTAATTGGCTCACATAGCAGACTTTATTGACCATGTTGTTTGGTCAAGATGCATTATGCTGTATGATATTAAACAGCTGATCCTTTTGCTTGACTGGGCAAGATGAGTATGGGCACATGTTCATACAATCCTTTGGCTCTAAGTCTGGGCAAGGTGGGGCTTGTTTAATCATGTCAAGCATGTGATCATTTTGCCTAGACATGGTCCATCTTACCAGTTTAATGTTACCTGGGGCTTAGCTAGGAATAGATTTTTACTGAGGCAAAAATCAAATTTTTGTCTAAAAAAACCCCAAAACCCTGTGCATATCCTGTTCATGTTACGAAGGTGAAATTTATCATATTTTAAAGCCCGGAGACTATTAATGCAAACTGCAAAGCGATACAACATATTCCTAAAATTACCCTATTCACACTGTTAGAAATATGTGATATTAAAAGGACAAGAAGAATAGAAGTTATAGATATGAACACGTAGATGGGTTTATACCTTCATTGAGAGACATGCGTATGGTTCACTGCTATTGAAGTTAATGCTGACACTGATGACACTGATGCTACAACTGGAGCTGGTAAGACTGGTGCTGCTACTTCCAAATATTTAACTAGAATTCATAATAGTATATGTATGTATAACATGTGTATTGTAGTTTATTTCCATTTGTATCCATCTTGAAAAGAACCTTTAATTGGATAAATATGTAGGAGACACCCATACGACCTTCAACACAATAATAAAACCTCAGGGCAAGATGCCCCTGCACAACACAATACAACATGAATAAATAAATAAATAAATAAATAAATAAATAAATAAATACATAAATAAATGCATTATGCTATCGCTGGCAAAAGGCTGTTTGAAATTCTTTAACTACTAAAAGTAGAAAAAGCGCGGTCGACGAAGAAATGCCCCAGCAACAGCGGTTGCCCTCTCAACCAATCAGCTGCCATCGCAACCCACAGCGAGAGGCAGGTGTTCAACGTTTCTTCACAGGCGGGAGAGCTTTCTTCACTGAGAGGTGAGTAAAACCTTTTAATAACGCTAATTATCTTTATTTGTGTGAATGAATGAAAAAATATAAACTAAAGACGTACAGACAGCTCTACAACATCCACGAGTAAAATAAAAAAAGGTTATTTTGCTTTTGTTAATGATGCGGGTCAATGATAGAATTTCTGAGGTAATTTTTTTAATTTTTTTTTTTTTTACTAAACTTGATGACGATAATCAATTGGGCTGAACTGAGAGAGGAAAAGGGTAATACTTATGATACTTCTGGGAACTTTCTGACGTAAAATGTTTCATTAAGTCTATTGTTTAATGACGATTTCTAGGATACATGAGTATTAAGTATGAGGTAAACATAAGATTTGCTTCACTGCTACGATTTCTCGGGCGGTTCTGGTACGAAAATAATAAAACACAAATTACTATCTTTTTCTCTTGATTAAATGAGACTTTTTTTATCGACGTTCTTTTAAAACCATGGTGTTTAATATAATTTGTCACTCATGCAAACTGAAAACAATTTTATTTTAGTACTACTGTAAAAAAATTAAAAAAAACAACTTTAAAATACAGTACTGAATAATAATTCCTGGTAATTGTGTGACAAAGCATTAAGTATTGTAGTTTACGGTGTCAATATATGACAGCGTCTGAAATGGTGCGCATCACTTGAACAGTTGAGTAAGCGTTCTTTCGCGGGCTAGGATGTAGGCTACACCGCCTTGCAGGTCCAGTGTGCCTAACAACAGAACATTAACATAACATTAAACACCAAATCCCAAATCACAAAGCGCACGCACACACGCAGTCCAGTGGCCACGCCTTCCTGCTCGCACACAAAATTATAAACATAAACATTTGGCTGCCGAGAAAAGCTTAGCTATTTTTCTGTTCGTATGTCACCAGGCATGTAGACAAAGACGTAAACACACAAACAGATTTAATAAGAAAAAGAGGCACTACATATTATTTCTAACAGGGTTTTTCAATTACATGATAGAAAAAAATCAATGTAATTCTGCATATGAAGTTAATTTGATGCATTGGTATTGGGAGACACAAGTACTGTACCTCTAATCAATCTGATCACTTTAGAGGAGGGGCAGTTTCAGTTGCCAACAAACAGCATATATCTTAAAGTGCAAAGGAAAAAAGTGAGTGATCCACAAATGTTTTCGGGAGTACTGTAAGCTTCAGGAAAAACTAAACACAATTTCAAGCTGTCCTTTTAACTAACAGACAAATATTCTTTCATGAAAAAAAGGTTTTCTTTAAAAAACTATTTTACATAACTTTCTACTGTCAATTCAACTGCTGTAGAGAAACATATATATATATATATATATATATATATTAATTGGCTCACATAGCAGACTTTATTGACCATGTTGTTTGGTCAAGATGCATTATGCTGTATGATATTAAACAGCTGATCCTTTTGCTTGACTGGGCAAGGTGAGTATGGGCACATGTTCATACAATCCTTTGGCTCTAAGTCTGGGCAAGGTGGGGCTTGTTTAATCATGTCAAGCATGTGATCATTTTGCCTAGACATGGTCCATCTTACCAGTTTAATGTTACCTGGGGCTTAGCTAGGAATAGATTTTTACTGAGGCAAAAATCAAATTTTTGTCTAAAAAAACAAAACAAAACCCTGTGCATATCCTGTTCATGTTACGAAGGTGAAATTTATCATATTTTAAAGCCTGGAGACTATTAATGCAAACTGCAAAGCGATACAACAAATTCCTAAAATTACCCTATTCACACTGTTAGAAATATGTGATATTAAAAGGACAAGAAGAATAGAAGTTATAGATATGAACACGTAGATGGGTTTATACCTTCATTGAGAGACATGCGTTTGGTTCACTGCTATTGAAGTTAATGCTGACACTGATGACACTGATGCTACAACTGGAGCTGGTAAGACTGGTGCTGCTACTTCTGGAACTGATGCTGCTACTGCTGGAACTGGTAAGACTGGTGCTCCTACTGCTGGAACTGGTAAGACTGGTGCTGCTACTGCTGGAACTGGTAAGACTGGTGCTGCTACTGCTGGAACTGGTAAGACTGGTGCTGCTGGGACTGGTAAGTGGTTCTGCTACTGCTGGGACTGGTAAGACTGGTGCTGCTACTGCTGAAACTGGTAAGACTGGTGCTGCTGGGACTGGTAAGACTGGTGCTGCTACTGCTGGGACTGGTAAGAGTGGTGCTTCTACTGCTGGAACTGGTAAGACTGGTGCTGCCACTGCTGGGACTGGTAAGACTGGTGCTGCCACTGCTGGGACTGGTGCTGCTACTGCTGGGACTGGTAAGACTGGTGCTGAAACTGGTAAGACCGGTGCTGACACTGTCTATATGTCTATATGCTGTCAGAGAATATTTGTTTTTACACTTGGGGCGGGGCAAAAAACATGCAAGGATTTTTTTGTTTGTTTGTTTGAGAACCAAACTAATACACTTATCATATATCATCATGAACAAAGACAATGTTGCTTTAAATGTACATAAATCTACTTTAAACTGCTTCTGGTGTACAGAGGTCAAGGTTGAACGTGGCGCACTGTCCGTGTCTCATTCATGCTGGAACGTAGCTGCAGTTTACTTCAGTATCCAGTGCGTGGTTACCACTGAACAAGCTGTTTAAAGATGCTGAAAATGATTAATAAATAAATAAATAAGTAAATAAATAAATCACCTGTATTAAAAACTTTGGATTTTTGTCTCTAACGAAAACATTCGGAATATATATATATATATATTTTTTGAACTGCTGTTGCCAAACAGTGAATTTATAAATAGAATTACCTCCAATTCTTCTAGCCCATGGCATCAAATACAATACATGAAAAGTATTAAAAACTAACAGCTATAAATTATTACATCAGGGGAGAGGGATGGTGTTGAAATTGAAGAATTAAGGGAATGGGAATATGCAAATAAAGATGATCACAATATAACGTAAGATGCTGCGTCAGCATTTTATTTTTAAAATACAGTGTAAGTGATTTATTTTTCTGTTTTTTATTTTTTTATTTTTTATTTTTTAAGGACCCTACAACTCCCACACCTGTCATTATCTGGGGAAACCCCTTCCATCTTGATACAAAAATTGGTCTGAGAATGAATGGACAACATTTACTTGCTGAGGAGGCTGTGTGGTCCAGTGGTTAAAGAAAAGGGTTCGTAACCAGGAAGTCCACGGTTCAAATCCCACCTCGGCAAACTGACTCATTGTGTGACCTTGAGCAAGCCACTTAACCTCCTTGTGCTCCGTCTTTCGGGTGAGACATAATTGTAAGTGACTCTGCAGCTGATGCATAGTTCACACTCCCTAGTCTCTGTAAGCCTTGGATAAAGGTGTCTGCTAAATAAACAAATAATAATAACCTGAGGCCCTCACCCAGAGATTTGGGCTTCTTTTTTCCTTGTATTTTGTGTACAATATCAAATACCCACAGAGAAAAAACAGCCTAATATTATATTGAGAAATGTATTTTGGGTACTCCAAAAAGATCAGAAAACTCCACCTAGTATAGTGGGAATAGTAAACTTTCTTTTGTCAGGCGCCAGGTCGGGAAAGCAATAAGGGTGTTGGTTCTGCTATAATAACCACAGGCTCAGGGATTACTATTTTTTTTTTTTTTCTTTTGAGCAGACACCCTTACCCAGGGCAACTTACAGTTGTATACAGCTATGCTGATGATAACCACCTGTTATCTGTCCCTAAAGCAAGGTCATTCTTCTGCCTGGGTGTTATTAGCTACTTGCCTTACAGACATCAAGCATTGGATGTCACAGAATCTCCTAATGTTGAATTGAGATAAAACAGAGGTTATGCTAGTGGGCTCACAGAACCAACTAAAAGGAAATGTAGGATTACATGAGCACGACCCTTGCAGTCTCTCATCAAAATTTAAAGTCGAAATTAAGAGTTTGAGGGTAATCTTTGAGTCTGATCTATCATTTTAGACTCATACTAGGGAAGTTACTAAAGTATATTTTTACCATTTGAGAAATATAGCCAAACTTAGACCAACTCCCCAATAATGTTGTTGAAGCTGACATCCTGGGATTCTTCAAGAAGCTGCTTGATGAGATTCTGGGATCAATAAGCTACTAACAACAAACAGAAATAAGAAATAAATAATAAAAGAAACAACCTTCTTATGTTCTAATTATTTCTGTATCTGATGCCGAGAGAATAATACATGTCTTTGTTTCATCTAGAATTGATTATTGTAATGTACTTTTTTAAATGGTGATTTTGCTGTTAACTTATAAGGCCCTGAATGGATTAGCGCCTCATTATTTACAGGAGTTACTGACACCGTATCTTCCAAACCACACTCTGAAATCACAGGATGTGGGGCTGCTGGTTATTCCTAGGGTCAACAAAACAACACGGGAGGCAGGGCTTTTTTCTGGAATGCTCAGCCTTCGTTTATCAGGAAATCTGGGTCCATTACAGTTTTCAAGTCAAGACTAAAAACACACTTTTATAAAATGGCTCGCTTATCTTAGTGGGTTTTAATGTAACTTTAAAATTGGTGCTTTTGTATTGTGTATACTGTTTAAATCTGTATTTAAATGGGCTGAGTGTAGCAGTTATATGTGTGACCTGCTATACAAACGGATTGTGATTTTTTTCCTGCTATGTACTATACAGTGCTTTGCGATACTTTTGTATAAAAAGCGCTATATAAATGCAATAAATAAATAAATAAAAATAAATAAATGTGTTAATATTTTTTATAATACTTGTTTTATAAAATACTTGTGACTAAAGTTAGGTTTTTGCTTGTTTTGTTTGTAATTAAATTAATTACATTATGGATAATATATTATGATTAGTTATAATTAATATATTTATATATCTACCTGTCAAGAAATGTTGTCAGCCTTTCACTTATTTGTGTATTTGTTATTCTAAGGGTAATGAAACATATACAGACTGTTTTATTTGTATGCATTTATGTGTTATAATTAAAAGTATAACTCCTATACTGTATTTATTTATTTTATTGCTCTACCCGTAATAAAGGGTTTCTATAAAAAGTATTTCTTTGTTTTTATTGATATTGCAAACCAGTAATTCCTAGCATGTTATTTAACCAGACAAATTATGCAGACACGCATATTATATATATATATATATATATATATATATATATATATATATATATATATATATATATATATATATATAATATTATGCATGTAAGTTTGTAAATAAACATAAAAGGTTCCAAGTAGAACCTTGAGGTTCTTAAAAGATCCTTATTCGTAAGGTTCCTCATGGAACCCTAGTAAAAAGGTTCTTCGAAGCACCTTAAAAGCTTCCTCCACAGTATCAACCCCAGATTTAGAGTGTATGCGCGAGTAAATACCATCCTAACTATTAAGGGAATGGGAATATGCCTCTCCGTCATATATATATATATATATATATATATATATATATATATATATATATATATATATATATATATATATATATATATAATTGCATGCCCCGGTATCTACGATATGGAGACTTGCATGCCCCGGTAGCTGCAATATTGAGTCTTTCCATCCACCTCCGGTTGCTTCATTCCGGAGGTCCATGCAATTTATATATATATATATATATATATATATATATATATATATATATATATATATATATATATATGATTTCCATTACACAAGAGTAGATGTTAAAACTTCATGCTGATTTGAACTCGGCTCTCGCCAAGATAAGCACCAACTAAGACGTAGCTTTACAGTAAACTAATGTGATCCATATGTGTCTCCATCCATTTACGTTTCCTTCTGTCTGGTGTTAATGGCTGAAGTGTAATGCTGGCTCCAGGGATCAGCTTATTTTGCCTCCCTGGCGCATCAGCACACACGACGGCTGCGATGCTGCCTCCGGGGATCAACCAAAGTGCGGCCTCCCCAGCGCATCAGCATGACAACCGTCTGGATTGAGCTAAGTAGGGTACATCTCTGGGGTTTTCAAGTGGGCACCTTCCATCCTCAGTGTTTCGCCGACTAGCCCACGACACTTCAAGAGGGCTCGACGGTGATTCTGGCGTCCCAGCATGACCCCCCTCCGTCCCCCACTCAACTCAGCCCAGCTTACTTACCTGTACATCAGCATTTCTTTCTTTCTATTGTGCTTGGGATCCCCAGCCAGAATCTTTCCGTCTCAACCACAGCCAGGTGCTGCTCCTCTCTGCTGCTTCAGATAAGTTCTTCACTGTGCGACGCAACTCTTCGCCGCTGAATCCGACGTCTCTGAGAAACCGGGTTGTAGAGTGTGCCACAAATATATATATATTTGCATGCCCCGGTAGCTAAATGCTTAGTTACGGCGGTGGGCAAAACCAAAGCCCATGGCCAGTATACAATATTTTTTCTGTATGCATTATTTTCTGTTGAGCACTACTGACACCGTTGAAACGGTGAGTCTTAGGTCGCCTGCGGATACATTAGTCCAATCAATGCGTCTGAACCTGGTGTGTAATCCCAAGGTAACTGCTCACAGTTAACACGTTTTAATACGTTAATTCACGTTTTAAGTAATACAGTGTCCCCTTCAGACATGTCTAAGGAGAAATTCGGAAATAACATACAAAACTATGCGCGAGTAAATACCATCCTAACTCTTAACATCCAAAAAAAATAACAATTATATATATCGCTACCTAGATTGTATTGAATTAACGAAACAAATAATAATAATTAACTGAGAGGTATTGGAGGAAAAAATACACCTATTTTGTTTATAAATTTTAGAATGTTTGTATGCTGTAGCTGCAATATTGAGTCTTTCCATCCACCTCCGGTTGCTTCATTCCGGAGATGCATGCAATTTATATATATATATATATATATATATATATATATATATATATATATATATATATATATATATATATATTTGCATGCCCCGGTAGGATGGTATTTACTCGCGCATAGTTTTGTATGTTATTTCCGAATTTCTCCTTTAACATGTCTGAAGGGGACACTGTATTACATAAAACGTGAATTAACGTATTAAAACGTGTTAACTGTGAGTAGTTACCTTGGGATTACACACCAGGTTCAGACGCATTGATTGGACTAATGTATCCGCAGGCGACCTAAGACTGACCGTTTCAACGGTGTCAGTAGTGCTCAACAGAAAATAATGCATACAGAAAAATATTGAATACTGGCCATGGGCTTTGGTTTTGCCCAGCGCCGTAACTACTAAGCATTTAGCTACCGGGGCATGCAAATATATATATATATATATATATATATATATATATATATATATATATATATATATATATATATATATATATATATAAATAAATTGAATGGATCTCCGGAATGAAGCAACCGGAGGTGGATGGAAAGACTCAATATTGCAGCTACAGCATACAAACATTCTAAAAGTTATAAACAAAATAGGCGTATTTTTTCTTCCAATACCTCTCAGTTAATTATTATTATTTGTTTTGTTAATTCAATACAATCTAGGTAGCTATATATATAATTGTTCTTTTTTTTTCTTTTTTTTTTTTTGGATGTTAGGAGTTAGGATGGTATTTACTCGCGCATAGTTTTGTATGTTATTTCCGAATTTCTCCTTTAACATGTCTGAAGGTGACACTGTATTACTTAAAACGTGAATTAACGTATTAAAACGTGTTAACTGTGAGCAGTTACCTTGGGATTACACACCAGGTTCAGACGCATTGATTGGAGTAATGTATCCGCCGGCGACCTAAGACTGACCGTTTCAACGGTGTCAGTAGTGCTCAACAGAAAATAATGCATACAGAAAAATATTGTAACGGGCACGGCTGGACTGACTCGCCGTTGCCACCTGTCGGCGAATAAGGCGCTGTGCCCGGAGCCAGTCCCCTACATTTGGTTAATGTGCAGCAGAGGATGCTGGGAGTACGAACTATGGTAGGGGAGAAACTGAATTATTGTTGTTGTGTTTAATTGTTGTCCCTGTAAAAGTTCCAGTATTATTTCATGCATTTTCCTGTAATCGTTATTACCCTTCCTGTGTTATGTGTTAAATATGTGAATGTCACCCTGAGAGGCAGAGTAGTGCTCTGGGGTGGGGAAGGGCTGTGTGTGTGTGTTCGAGGAGGGCGCTGACGTGCTGTTAGCTGCTTATTAAACTGCATTACCTAAAAGAGCTATTGTGTGCGTGTCTCTGTTAATCCCTGTGCTCGCTACATTGGTGTCAGAAGCGGGATGGATGACACGCACTTGATCTGCAGCTGGAAGATGGACGAAGAGATCCAGAGGATGGAGCAGCAGATCGCCCAGCTGACGGGAAAGATGCAGAACACCCAGCGGCGAAGCGGAGAAGCAAGACTCGCGTTTCAGAAGACCCACGGCGGCGAACTCTTGCTGCAGCAAAAAGAAGCTGGCAGCCAAGCGCGCCACCTCCGGAGAGACGCCGAAGACGGCAACCAGGCGGGATGCCTCGGGAGCAGCAGCCTAGACGGGGCTAGCCGAGCGGGCTACTCCAGGAGAGGCTACGAGCACGCCGGTGGCGGGAAAGAGGACGGCCGAGAACGGAACCGAAGTGGTGTGAACCCTTATCAGCCTGGGCGGCCCCAGCCCCCTGCCGCGGTGGAAACAGCGCAACCTGCCAACAAGAGTACTGTGAAGGCAGGCCGCTATGACGGGACTGCGCCCTGGGAAGCCTACCAAGCAAAGTTCCGCCTCGCAGCCTTGGCAAACAACTGGAGAATAGAAGAACAGGCGGGGCAGCTGGCGGCGGCACTGGAAGGGAAGGCGATGCAAGCATTGCTCGATTTAGACCCAGAGGAGCCGTGTGACTTCCATACCCTATCCACGGCTCTCCAGCGCCGCTTTGGACAAGTGGAGTCAGCCGTCAGCCTGCGCGATCGCCTCGCTACGCGCAAGAGAGCCAGTGGCGAGAAACTCGGGATCCTGGCCGCGGACACTAAATACTTGGCACGGAGGGGGTATCCTGGTTTACCTCCGGCTGTACAAGAAGACCTGGCGACGGAGGCGTTTATCCGTGGCCTGAACCCCACCGCGCTCAGACAACAGGTTCGGCTCATTGCCCCAACCTCCCTAGAGCAGGCTTTAACCCATGCCCTAAGGATTGAGGCCGTGCTCGAGGAGGGTGAGCGAGTCCGGATCCCCAAAGTCCGCGCGGTCAGAGAAAAGGAAGATAGCGATGGAGACGAGGATACTGCCACTGTCAGGCAGACCACGCCTGTAAGACGCTGCTGGAACTGCGGAAGCCCGGGTCACCTGCATGCACAATGCCGCCGCCGCCGTCACCCAGTACCGGCTGAACAAGAGACGTCGTCGGCGGGAAACGAAAATGGAGCGGCGTAAACGGGGGCACGCCGCTCCTTCACCTTCCTTCCCCCACCCATCGAGACAATGAGAACGACGCTGTGGCAATGGTGGGCCGTGTTGGCCAGGGCAACAGTCTGCATGCACCCTGCCTCTTAAATGGGGTGCAGTGCAAGGCCTTGGTCGACACGGGCTCCACCATCTCCATCCTGCGGCCCGGGGTCCTCCCCAGAGAAGGTGACGGATGGCTGGGAGGCTGGACGCCCACCGAGATTTGCCTCCGCACTGTCACCGGCCAGGTCGCGTCCATGCTGGGACGACGGCGTCTGGAGATCCAGCTCGGAGACTGCACGATCCAACACGAGTTTTGGCTGGCGGAGATACAAGATCGCTGCATTCTGGGTTTGGACATCCTGAACAAAGTAGGAGCCACCATCGACTTGGCTGAGGGAACCCTGTGCCTTGGCCGGAGCCAACTGCGCCTGATTCCGGGTCGGGAGAAGGAAGGGGAGCAACGCCGCACCAGATCCACCGTGCGGCATATTCCGACCAAGGAGTTTCGTCGGACGCGGAGGGGCAGGACCCGGCCGCTCCCAGAAGCAGAGTTTGCAAGGGTTTCAACTGTCTCCGCCCCCTCCCCTGCAGAACGTTCATCGCCCCCCGCAACCACAACTGGTGGAACTCAGGACTGCAGGATAACTGATGCGGTGAAAGCGCTGTGGCAGAGGAGTAAGGAGGGTCTATCTCAGGGCCAGCAGGACCAGTTATGGGAACTATTAAGGGGGTACTTGGACATTTTTGCTGCAAACATAGAGGACTGTGGGCGGACTGGATTAGTTCAGCACAGCATTAACACGGGAGACGCGGCTCCGATCCGGGAGCGACCACGGCGGCTACCCTTGGCAAAGCGGGAAGCGGCCGAGGGCATGATTCTGGAAATGGCCGCTGCCGGGGTAATTGAACCATCGGCTAGCCCCTGGGCCGCGCCAGCCCTACTAGTAAAAAAAAAAGACGGGTCACTGCGGTTCTGTGTGGATTATCGCAAACTGAATGCAGTGACCCACAAGGACTCGTACCCCCTTCCCAGAATCGATGAAGCTCTGGACTACATCGCAGGCTCCCGCTGGTTCAGCTCCCTCGACCTGCGCAGCGGATACTGGCAGGTCGAGCTGGCCCCTGAGGCACGTCAGAAAACTGCATTCTCCATTGGCCAGGGTCTGTGGCAGTTTTCAGTGATGCCCTTTGGACTGTGCAATGCCCCAGCAACGTTCGAGCGCCTGATGGAGCGGGTGCTCACCGGAGTTCCACGGACCCATTGTGTTGTATACCTGGACGACTTACTGGTGCACACCGCCACCTTTTCGGCGGCACTGCAAAACTTGCAGACTGTGTTCGAGCGCATCCGTGGAGCTGGCTTGAAACTTCACCCTGGGAAGTGCAACCTGCTGAGAAGAGAAACACACTTCCTCGGACATGTTGTCGGGGCAGACGGCATTGCCACAGACCCCGCTAAAGTGACTGCTGTAAAGGACTGGCCGGTCCCCAGGACTGTGACGGAGGTGCGTAGCTTTCTGGGCCTGGCGTCTTATTACCGCCGCTTTGTGAAGGACTTTGCTCAGATCGCCAGGCCCTTGCACCGCCTGACCGAGAAGGGGGGCCGGTTCAGCTGGGACACCGACTGCGCAGCTGCCTTTGGGGAATTGCGAGAGGCTCTTGTGAAGGCCCCAGTCTTGGCGTTCCCTGACCCCCAAAAACCGTTCATCCTGGACACGGACGCGAGCGATGTAGGGATCGGAGCAGTACTAGCCCAGGAAGGCCCGGACGGGGAACAAGTGGTCACGTACTACAGCCAGGCTCTTAGTAAAACAGAGCGGAACTATTGTGTGACTCGCCGGGAACTGTTGGCTGTAGTACGGGCCGTGCACCACTTTCGTCCCTATCTCTACGGGCGAAGATTCAAGCTGCGCACGGATCATGCCTCCCTGCGGTGGCTGCTCAACTTCCGCGAGCCCGAAGGACAGGTGGCTCGCTGGATAGAGACACTGCAAGGGTATGACTACTCCGTCCAGCACCGGGCTGGCCGCCTACACAATAATGCAGATGCCCTGTCCCGTCGCCCCTGCTTCTCGGAGGACTGTAAGCACTGCCATCGGATGGAGGAGCGAGAGGCGCAGTGATACGTGGAGGAGCGAGTAAGTGCTGCCACTGTAGCTGTGGAGACCCCCCTCGAGTTGCCAGCGGGGGAGATCCAGCGTCAGCAGGGTCTGGACGCTGAGCTGGCACCGCTGATCCGCTGGTTATCGGCGGGTCAGCGCCCAGCCAGACATGCGGTGTCAGCCCTCTCCCCGGAGGTAAAAGCACTGTTGGCGCAATGGGAATGTTTGAGCCTCCGGGAAAGTGTGCTGTACCGTGCCTGGACAGACCCTGCGACCGGGCGCATGCAGCTACAAGTGCTGGTTCCTCAAGCTCTCCGAGAGACCGTCCTGCGAGCCGTGCATGGCGGACCAGCCACTGGACACTTTGGCGTTGCCAAGACCCTGGGTCGGCTTCGGGAGCGGTTCTACTGGGGGCGGTGCCGACGTGATGTGGAGACGTATGTGCGACGCTGTGACCAGTGCACCGCCCGGAAGGGCCCCTTGGACCGCTCTCATGCCCCGCTCCAGCAGTACCAGGTGGGGGCACCATTAGAGCGCGTCGGTGTGGACATCTTAGGGCCGTTCCCACGGACGGAGGGGGGCAACCGGTACGTCCTGGTGGCCATGGATTACTTTACTAAATGGCCCGAGGCGTACGCAGTCCCCGATCAGAGCGCAACTACCTGCGCGGAGGCACTGCTGGAAGGCATGTTCTGCCGGTTTGGGGTTCCCGAGGAGCTACACAGTGACCAGGGGCGTAACTTTGAAGCGCAGGTGTTCGGGGAGGTGTGCAGGCGGCTGGGTATTAAGAAAACCAGGACGACCCCACTCCACCCGCAGAGCGATGGATTGGTGGAGCGGTTCAACCGCACCCTTGCCACCCAGCTGACCATGTGGACCTCCCAGCACCAGCGTGACTGGGATCAATGCTTGCCCTTGGTCCTAATGGCCTACCGGACTGCAGTGCAGGAATCTACCGGGTGCACGCCAGCGGCTCTTATGTTTGGGAGAGAGCTCCGCACCCCAGTGGACCTTGTGTTCGGCAGGCCACCTCAGCTCCACACTCCGGAACCTGCCGGCCCGGAATACCTCCAACAGCTACAGGACCGATTGGACACTGCCCATGCTTATGCTCGGAAGCACCTCACCTCGGCTGGCCAGCGTCAGAAACGGGCATACGATACTCACTGCAAGGGCCGGGGATTTCAAGCTGGGGAGCAGGTCTGGGTTCATTGCCCCCGGCGAAGAAAAGGACTCTGCCCCAAGCTGGCCAGTCACTGGGAGGGCCCCTGTGTTGTTCTGGAGAGGCTCTCTGAGGTGACTTATCGAGTGCGGCTGCGGACCCGTAGCCGGGCGGTTGTGCTCCACCAAGACCGCTTGGCCCCCTACCGCCCTGGACCAAACTCGGTTGTCCCTGCGGCCAGCCCGGAGGCCAGCTCCCAGGACAGGGAAAGCGCTTCCCCCTTGCAGCAGTCGAATAGTTCACCAGCTGGTGGCCCACGAAGGGGCATTCCGGCTCCAGCTGACTCCCAGCCCGCTGCACCTGTGCTCCAGCGCGGCCAGCGTATCCGTCGACCACCCCCGGGACTCTCGGACTTTGTGAGACATTAAGTGTTGGGCCGACGGGACGTTCGGCCCTAAGAAGGGGGCTGTGTAACGGGCACGGCTGGACTGACTCGCCGTTGCCACCTGTCGGCGAATAAGGCGCTGTGCCCGGAGCCAGTCCCCTACATTTGGTTAATGTGCAGCAGAGGATGCTGGGAGTACGAACTATGGTAGGGGAGAAACTGAATTATTGTTGTTGTGTTTAATTGTTGTCCCTGTAAAAGTTCCAGTATTATTTCATGCATTTTCCTGTAATCGTTATTACCCTTCCTGTGTTATGTGTTAAATATGTGAATGTCACCCTGAGAGGCAGAGTAGTGCTCTGGGGTGGGGAAGGGCTGTGTGTGTGTGTTCGAGGAGGGCGCTGACGTGCTGTTAGCTGCTTATTAAACTGCATTACCTAAAAGAGCTATTGTGTGCGTGTCTCTGTTAATCCCTGTGCTCGCTACAATATTGAATACTGGCCATGGGCTTTGGTTTTGCCCAGCGCCGTAAATACTAAGCATTTAGCTACCGGGGCATGCAAATATATAATATATATATATATATATATATATATATATATATATATATATATATATATATATATATATATATATATATAAATTGAATGGATCTCCGGAATGAAGCAACCGGAGGTGGATGGAAAGACTCAATATTGCAGCTACAGCATACAAACATTCTAAAAGTTATAAACAAAATAGGTGTATTTTTTCTTCCAATACCTCTCAGTTAATTATTATTATTTGTTTTGTTAATTCAATACAATCTAGGTAGCTATATATATAATTGTTCTTTTTTTTTCTTTTTCTTTTTTTTTGGATGTTAGGAGTTAGGATGGTATTTACTCGCGCATAGTTTTGTATGTTATTTCCGAATTTCTCCTTTAACATGTCTGAAGGGGACACTGTATTACTTAAAACGTGAATTAACGTATTGAAACGTGTTAACTGTGAGCAGTTACTTTGGGATTACACACCAGGTTCAGACGCATTGATTGGACTAATGTATCTGCAGGCGACCTAAGACTCACCGTTTCAACGGTGTCAGTAGTGCTCAACAGAAAATAATGCATACAGAAAAATATTGTATACTGGCCATGGGCTTTGGTTTTGCCCAGCGCCGTAACTAAGCATTTAGCTACCGGGGCATGCAAATACATATATATATATATCTGTCTATTAAAACGCGTTAACTGTGAGCAGTTACCTTGGGATTACACACCAGGTTCAGACGCATTGATTGGACTAATGTATACGCAGGCGACCTAAGACTGTCCTATATATAAATTGCATGGACAGATGCCTTGACCAGTCTGCACCCAGCTACCTCCAGACCCTCATCTCTCCCTACACCCCCACTCGACCTCTCCGCTCCGCCTGCACTAGAAGACTAGCTCTACCACCGCTACGTCCCCCTGCCTCCAAAGCCCGCTCCTTCTCCACCCTTGCTCCGCAGTGGTGGAATGACCTTCCTACAGATGTCAGGACTGCCCAGTCCCTGACCACATTCCGGCGCCTCCTTAAGACTCACCTCTTCAAAGAGCACCTGTAGAACTCCTCTGTTTGTATCCTGGGACACTATCACCCTTCATGTAAATGTGCTTTATTTTGCTCTTATCAGCCCCTATTTTACTGCATTTAATCCTGTACTTCAGAATACTGTAATCTGCCAAGTTTTTAACCTGTAGTACTTTGTATTTACTCACATCCTGATGTAACTATCACTATTACCTGCTGTATTATTGAATTGTGGTTTGTCAAACTTGTACTTTACTTGAACAAAAGTTATTGTATTGCTTGCTCTTATTGTATTACTTGTATTGTAACGCTTGAAATGTTTTTGCTTACGATTGTAAGTCGCCCTGGATAAGGGCGTCTGCTAAGAAATAAATAATAATAATAATAATGGACCTCCGGAATGAAGCAACCGGAGGTGGATGGAAAGACTCAATATTGCAGCTGCCGGGGCATGCAAGACTCCATATCGTAGATACCGGGCATGCAATTATATATATATATATATATATATATATTAATGTTATTTTTTTTTTATTTTTTTTTTGGATGTTTGGAGTTTTACTCGCGCATAGTTTTTTATGTTATTTCCGAATTTCTCCTTAGACATGTCTGAAGGGGACACTGTATTACTTAAAACGTGAATTAACGTATTAAAACGTGTTAACTGTGAGCAGTTACCTTGGGATTACACACCAGGTTCAGACGCATTGAATGGACTAATGTATCCGCAGGCGACCTAAGACTCACCGTTTCAACGGTGTCAGTAGTGCTCAACAGAAAATAATGCATACAGAAAAATATTGTATACTGGCCATGGGCTTTGGTTAGCATACAGTGTCCCCTTCAGACACTAAACAGTGGCCTACAGTTTTATGTTTGTCTGAAAAAAACAACTACAATTGGTATTTTTAATAATCATTAACATGTTCATTATTTCAATATACAAACATGCAGTATTTTGCAATTATTTAAATCCAATCTTCTCCACTGCAGTTAAACTATGGTTGTTTTTCCTATGCACTTGACAGTGGTGGTGGGTGTTTTTGCCAAAAACTGCTTTAAGTGTGTGATGCAGTCTTGTAAGATTTATTGACATTATGTTGATAATCAGAACAACAGGGTTCACTAACCTCGACTAGGTCAGGGTTAACACAGTTGAGCTCAGATGAAACAGCCCATTTGCAATGTACAGTACTGGGTGGCTATTGGTCATTCAGCAGTGTGATGCAAATACCTGCAGTTACCACAAAGTGCTGACCTGAGCACACTTGCTCATTTGCTATTCTAGTTTTCTCCCTGGGATGCTCGTACTTAAATATTTAATATAAATGGACTTTAGTTGGTATATAGGGGGCTGGTGTCTATAGAGTTAACACAAACTGTTTTACAATTTCTGAAAATGAAATTAAGAAGTTGTGAGCGATGGGGATATAAATAGGCCCAATTAATCCCACACCTGCCGCACACCTTCTGTGAATGATGCAATTGTCAGCAAATGATTTACTGACCATCCCAATATAATTTAGGAGCAAAAGAAACATCTGTAATTGGCGTAATTACAGGGATTAATTATAGCATTGTTTCTTTACCGAATATCTCAATCGTCCTGCCTGGGGACAGACGTGAAGTTATGTATATATACATTTAGTGTGCCCAATTATTTTACCCCCGATTTTCTCCCCAATTTGGAATGTCCAATTATTTTTTCTCCTCATCGCAGCAATTCCTTACACAGCTCAGGAGATCCAAAGGTTCAGTGGGCGTCCTCCGATCCCACAACCAAACTATTATCCTCTTTTACACCCAGGAACTCGAGAGCGGATGTCAGCGAGCTACTGACCTCTGGAGGACAAAGGCCAGCCCTGCAGGTGTCCGCTTTTGAGCCTGGCCAGCAGGGTTCACTGTAGCGCAATGAGGAGAAACAGTCCCTTTTGTTTTTGCTTCCCTAACCCACGGGAGTGCCAGAGCCAATGTTACGCTCCCTTTGGAATTCACAGAAGAAACGAAGAAACTGTAAAAAGTGACGACTGGACACCAACCACTAAAAGCTGGTAATTTTAAACTTTAAAGAGATAGTTTATACCCTCTAAGCGGGCAATTTCTAATCTCTTTATTCATGCCACTGTCTGGTGCTCCAAGGGAGACTACAGTTGGATTTTTATACCAGCTCTGTTATCCCCAGCTGGGGATGAAATCCATTGCGAAGGGGATGAAGTGGAGGTGGCTGTACACACACACACACAATTTGTTACAAACTGTTTATCCAATTGACAGGAAACTTAGCATCAACATTATAGAGTATACATTAATGATAATATACAAGATTGTGAATGTCACACAGTTTTACATACATCTGGATAATCCCTCATCAGACTGTGATTAAACATTTCATTGCTAATTCTTATTCTATCCTGTACATACTGTTGATATGTCATGTTCATCGTTTAGAGTTTACGTGGCAGGAGATGTATATGTATACATAAGCATAGGCAAATTGTAAGCATGGCAAATTCTTTGTTGAGATTTAGTAATGTCTTTCTCAAAGAGACCCAAGTGTAAATGTTTGTCGTAATCACCATGGATAATAGCATTTACATAATGTCCCGTGACAAGAAATTACATCTAAAATACAAATGTATTTTTTTCAGATTTGTAAAAAAAGACCTGCTTCTCCTGGTGTTGTATCCTTGCTGGACGGAGATGGTGAAGATGCTGGAGGCGGCCAAGCCAGCACAGTATGGGGTAGATTTGACAAGGGACAAGAAAAGGTAATTAGAATTACAACGTGATGTTTAGGAACCCGCATTAGAGAGACAGATAGATTCAAATTATTATTTTTCTCTGTCCCCTTACATTTGTATGCTGTTTGAAATCATATTTTTGTAATAATCTGTTTTCAGGATATGCCACAGACCTAGGTTAGATGAGCCTAAATGTCTTTATATCAGTAGTAACTGTGTATAGCCAGGTATACAATCGGAAACTTAATTCACTTTTGAGTTATTGTCTATGTTTGGTACACAGCTTATCTTCCTGATTTTATTTTTATTTTTTTTAACTTAGGTTCCATTACCAGTGCTGTCCCATAAAAATGAACCATTTTCCTGCCACATTGTTTCACCCTCTGGACATATCAATGATTCAGATCTTTTACACATATCCATCTTATATGGATGTTTTGTGTTTTGTTTATAAAAAATGTGTAAATGTGTAAAGGACTAGGGGTTGTGGTGTTTGTCTGAAGTAAGAGAGTGGTGGTGTAACATCAAATCATTTGCAGCACGAATAAGTCACAGTCACTGGCCATGTCATGCACACTTATTTCTAACTCATTGGTTGATCGAAAATAAGTTTAACATGCAATGGAGTAGTTCATTGGTTTTATACGCTCCCTTTAAAGATGTAATAAACAATCTCATCCAGTGGGATCTCTTTTCAGAGTGTGCAGTAGCAGAAGGGGATTGTGGGAATGTGTGGAGCTAAGGAAGGTAGAAGGAGATGCGCAGTAGAAACCCTGGGATATGTTTACACAATGAACTAATTTGTGGATGAATATCGTTGGTGTTAATTAAAGTTAATAAGACAAAATATTTTAGTGTAAAATTATACTTGATGGTGGGGTACTGCCTTTTTTAATTTTTACAGAGATGTCATTTTTTAAATCTTATTGCTATCTTACCAGAAGGCCACCTCCCCTCCAGACATTCCGATCAGAGAAAAGAGACAATTCGAAGCCAACCCAAAGAGACGTCCAAGACCTTGTCTGGGCTGCCTATCTGTAATATCAGCTAAAAAGGAGGCTCCTGTAACAGTAAGTTATCTTTCCTGTAGCCATTCCCTAGACTGCAGTGTTATGTGGCACTTCATTACCAAATCAATCAGAAAACATGTCACCTTCAGTTAGTCCATTTTTTTAATTTGTTTTTTAAAAATCAATTAAAAGATATTTAAACTTGTCAGTTTTTGTTTACATTGCATTATTTTGGAACTCTTAATACAATTATTGATAATAGAAACAACTTTGCAAATGCCATTACTATTTTTCAGATTCCTAGGATGAAACCGTTGGCCATAGCAACAGGAAAAACTGATTTTGCACACTTTGAAAAACAATATTGAAAATATTAAAACAATCAGCTCTATCACAATGACCTCAGTGAAACCCAGCGTGGTTGCGGGATGATACAAAATCCATTGTAATGAACAATAAGTGAAATGCCGGGGGTCCCGAGTGGCGCATCCAGTAAAGGCACTCCACGTGCAGTGCAGGATGTGCCCTATAGTCTGGACATCGCGAGTTCGAGTCCAGGCTATTCCTTTGCCGACCGAGGATGGGAGCTCCCAGGGGGCGGCGCTCAATTGGCCCACGCTTCGGAGGACAGCGTGTGTTTGTCTTCGCCCTCCAGAGTCAGCCCTGGGGTGGTAGCGGTGAGCTGAGCATAATAAAATAATTGGCCATTCCAAATTGGGGAGAAAATAATAAAAAATAATTGGCAACGACTAAATTTATAAAAAAAAAAAAAAAGTGAAATGCTTCAGTTTTTACAAGCTTGATTAATATGCCCCTATTTACCAGATAGAGGGGTCTACTATTCAATGGTTCTATAGAATGTTGACACACGCTGATGAAAAAATAGCACCATCTAGATTTCTTCCTTATCAAGCAACTAAATCAGACACCATATATCTTGTGATCGTAGCAGATTTTGCCCATTTTGAGGATAAGTGATACCAAACATTAAACAAACTACATGGGAAGTTTTATTAAAAGGATTCTCACCTTTCCCCAGCATACAGCTGATCCTGTCCTAATGTGAAGGTGGATCCAACAAGTGACGTCGTGATCCTGCCAGTCGAAGTGCAGAAAAATCACAGTCAAATGCATGTTGGCCTGATAACCAAATAT
This sequence comes from Acipenser ruthenus, assembly GCF_902713425.1. NCBI lineage: Eukaryota > Metazoa > Chordata > Actinopteri > Acipenseriformes > Acipenseridae > Acipenser > Acipenser ruthenus. Next base: position 29,862 of record NW_026708822.1, read on the forward strand.
TGTTCTTTTTTTTTTTTTTTATTTTAATCCTGCGCTAGTAAATCATGTATCTGTGTCAGGATAGCATATACAGCATGCTCATGCCTAAGTAAACAAACATTTTAAGAACATAAGAAAGTTTACAAACGAGAGGAGGCCATTCGGCCCATCTTGCTCTTTTGGTTGTTAGTAGCTTATTGATCCCAGAATCTCATCAAGCAGCTTCTTGAAGGATCCCAGGGTGTCGGCTTCAACAACATTACTGGGGAGCGGGTTCCAGACCCTCACAATTCTCTGTGTAGAAAAGTGCCTCCTATTTTCTGTTCTGAATGCCCCTTTATCTAATCTCCATTTGTGACTCCTGGTCCTTGTCGAAAAAGTCCCCTGGGTCGACATTGTCAATACCTTTTAGCATTTTGAATGCTTGAATCAGATCACCGCGTAGTCTTCTTTGTTCGAGACTGAATAGATTCAATTCTTTTAGCCTGTCTGCATACGACATGCCTTTTAAACCCAGGATAATTCTGGTCGCTCTTCTTTGCACTCTTTCTTGAGCAGCAATATCCTTTTTGTAACGAGGTGACCAGAACTGAACACAATATTCTAGATGAGGTCTTACTAATGCATTGTAAAGTTTTAACATTACTTCCCTTGATTTAAATTCAACACTTATCACAATATATCCGAGCATCTTGTTGGCCTTTTTTTATAGCTTCCCCACATTGTCTAGATGAAGACATTTTAATAAAGAACAAAAATAAAAATCACTTTGTTCTTGAGTTTATTTTGGTATCTTTTGAAATTGGTATTCTTCTTGTGTGTGTTTGTGTATATGCATGTGTGTGAAGGATGTGGGTTGGTGGGAGGGTGTTCATTTTAATGGATTTATGTCTTTTTAAGACAGAATGCTTTTGACAGCTGTTTTGTTGTGTTCACAAAGCTTTAACACTTGAATAAGTCCTTGAGAATTTCATGCAATCTTTTAAAGGTTTTCTGACCTGTAAATTAGTCCTACAACCACACAATGTCAGTGGAGTACACCTAATATGTGTAATTAACAATAATTAAACATTACCAATTTTGACATGATGAATTAACACACAGAAAGGGCTAATGACTAATCAAGCTTTAAATCCAATTTCTTAAAGGCTTAAAAAAATTAGAGTGGTTATCTTCTTTCTTGGATTTGGGATTTCTATTATAATATTTTTATTTAAGTATTTCTTCAAGATATAGGCAGTGCCATTTACAGTGTGGCCCTGAATCTTGGATTACTAGCCTCCTTGAGGATCTTTAAAATACATATTCCTGCTCGAGCAATATTTTAAAAAAATATATCTCTGGTTGCAATTTGGTTTTTAACATCAGGGAAATTATTCATCTATATGCTAAGGGTTGCAACTTTAAGATCTCTTTTTTCAGTAATTTCAAATGTCTGTCTACTAAAGCCTTTCTATAATGTTCTAAAGATAAATGGCAGATTATGAAAAATATATTGTCGTCACAGTGCATGACTGCAAATGGGTACTGATGTACATTTTGTAATCTGGCACAGTCATGTTTTTTTTCTTTTTCTAAAACCAAAAGCCTTGATTGCCTCAATTTCTATAGCTATAATTACTCATTAGCCAATAGTTAATGTGTTAATAACTTATTTATTCTTTAGATCAGTTTATGGGGAATTTGTATTTGGTCATGTGGACATCTGGAGGTTATAGGACGGACTGACTTATCATTATATATATATATATATATATATATATATATATATATATATATATATATATATATATATATATATATACACAGTGACACTCAAAAGTATTCACCCCCCTTGGACTTTTCCACATTTTATTGTGTTACAAATGGAATCAAAATGGATTTAATTAGGAGTTTTTGCTACTGATCAACACAAAAAGTGAAAAGTGAAAAATAAAATCTACAAATTGTTCTAAATTAATTACAAATATAAAACTGAAAATAATTGATTGCATAGTATTCACTCCCTTTGCTATGACACACCTAAATAAGCTCTGGTGCAACCAATTGTCTTTAGAAGTCACATAATTAGTTGAATGGTGTCCACCTGTGTGCAATTAAGGTGTTTCACATGATTTCAGGTTAAATACACCTGTCTCTGGGAGGTCCCACAGTTGGTTAGTACATTTCCTAACAAAAACTACATCATGAAGATGAAGGAACATTCAAAGCAAATCCGGAATAAGGTTCTTCAAAAGCACCAATCGGGTAGGATATAAGAACATTTCCAAGGCATTGAATATCCCCCGGAGCACAGTAAAGTCCATTATTAAGAAATGGAGAGAATATGGCACAACTGTGAATCTGTCTAGAAAAGGCTGTCCTCAAAAACTGAGTATCCGGGCGAGAAGGGCACTAGCCAGGGAGGCCACCAAGAGGCCTATGGCAACTCTAAAGGAGTTACAGTCTTCCACGGCTGAGCTGGGAGACACTGTGCATACGGCAACAATAGCCCGGGTGCTTTACAAAACTGGCCTTTATGGGAGAGTGGCAAAAAGAAAGCCATTGTTGAAAAAAACTTGCATCAAATCTCGGCTAGAGTTTGCCAGAAGGCATGTGGGAGACTCTGAGACCAAGTGGAAGAAGATTTTATGGTGTGATGAGACCAAAATAGAGCTTTTTGGCTACAACGCTAAGCGCTATGTTTGGCGCAAGCCTAACACCGCACATCATCCTGAGAACACCATCCCTACCGTGAAGCATGGTGGTGGCAGCATCATGCTATGGGGATGCTTCTCTGCGTCAGGGCCTGGAAAGCTCGTGAAGATGCAAAAATTGCAGTGTCCAGATGTGCAAAGCTGGTAGAGACTTATACAAATAGACTCGTGGCTGTAATTGCTGCCAAAGGTGCCTCTACCAAATATTGACTCAAGGGGGTGAATACTTATGCAATCAATTATTTTCTGTTTTGTATTTGTAATTAATTTAGAACAATTTGTAGATTTTATTTTTCACTTTGACATTATGGACTTTTTTGTGTTGTTCAGTGGCAAAAACTCATAATTAAATCCATTATGCAGCTGATGCATAGTTCATTCACCCTAGTCTCTGTAAATCCAGAAGTTACATAAATATTAAGTATCATTTAATCCATCAATACTTCAACATTCGTAAAAGATCTTCACTCCAAATCTCACTTTATAGGCTTTACAGTACACCAAACTGCTATATCATTCTCTTGCTGTTTTGTGAGGTTTTTGAAATTGAGAGGAGCCCTAAGCTAAACTGCTATATAACATCCTGCAACATGCTTGTGGTTCAGTGTTGAGCTCTGAAGATGAGGTCACTGCTGCTTGTCTGCCTGCTTGTGGTCACACTGACTGTGGCTATTCCTGCCCCTATGTAGAGGGGTCTGAAACAGACAAAACAATGAAGGTTGGTAGAAATAGATAAAATTGTATTCTTAAAACTATGTATTTATTTGCATTACTTATTATTTAAACTGAACAAAATTAACTCTAATGAAACTCGTATTTCTAACTTGAGACATAGTATCCATTGAAAGTTAATTTCTGCAAATATATGGTAGTTCCATTCAAGGTGAAACAACTTCTAACGTAAGAAAGAAAAACATTTTACTCACTTGCAGGCAATATTCCCATATTCTAGATATTTATCTTCTAGGGTAAAACCACAAGAAACTAATCCAGGTAGACCAGAATTTTAACTGAAGTCCTTATCAACCTTGCCTATATGTTGCTGCAGGTCTTCAAAGGATGTTGGGTAATGATTACTGTGAAAAACGTTTTCTCATTTCACAGGAAGAGCAATTCCATTCTACCCAGTGTAGGGACTGTGAGCATGTGTTAATGCCATTCATGCAATCTTATTAGGTGTGGCTGAAACACTGAAATAATAAGGAACTTGCAGCACTCTCCTCTCCCAGATCACCAAAGATGTTTTACTTTCTTTTTTTGTGTGTGTGCTGAAAGTCAATTTCAATTTCTTATGTATATTATACTGTATCTGGATAATCATTTAAACAAATCTTGTTATATCATGATATTTTAATATATTTTATATAAATGTTGTATTAGGCTGTGTGGTCCAGTGGTTAAAGAACAGGGCTTGTAACCAGGTTCCCGGTTCAAATCCCACCTCAGCCACTGACTCATTGTGTGATCCTGAGCAAGTCACTTAACCTCCTTGTGCTCTGTCTTTTGGGTGAGACGTAATTGTAAGTGACTCTGCAGCTGATGCATAGTTCACACACCCTAGTCTCTGTAAGTCGCCTTGGATAAAGGCGTCTGCTAAAATAAACAAATAATAATACTATTCTTTTCTTACCCAAGTGTGAACTATTTAAATAATATCCCTGATACCGATATAGTAAATGGAAGTGCACAACAAGTAAGGTTTATGAAATGATGTGGTTAGCCCCACCCACTTTAAATTATTTGGTTAACCCCGCCCATTGGCGACTCATGGCTTGAAAAACTGGTGGGGCACAGCACCCCCATCACCACCGCCCCCCCCACCCCCCCCCCCCCCCCCCAACCCCGAAACAAAAAAATGCTCAAACCCGATGCCCGAATTTAACCATTTTTATGTAAACATTAAGCTAGCTTTCTAAGATTACCAGATATTTCATCACAAACAGTTCTACGCCAGATTGTCACAATCAAGAGAGCTGCAAACAACACTTTACAGGCAAGAGTCTCTTATCGACAGACATCTACACCTGCACTAACCTGAGCGTTTGAAATGGAAGGATCGTCACACTCTTGTGCTGTTCGTAACATTCTGAACTACAGAAGAGTCAGGTTCGGTTTCTGTTGATGTCTCTGGCGTTGGAGGTTTAGCTTTTTTGTTGTAGAAAAACTCCAAACGTAGCTGTATTTTTGCCATTTTAACAGGGCTCAAATTCACTCCGTTTTAGCACATATTTTCGCTGACTGAAAAAGTGAAAGTCTCACACGAGAACAAATATAACGGTGAAGGGTCTTAGACACTCTTTGTTATGTTATTATGTTTTGAAAGTTTGAAATAAACTGCGCATTTTTAAATAATAAACCCTGGCAACAGTGGCGTAGCCAGGATTTTTTTTCGGGAGAGGGTGGCAATGGTAACTTTTTTAAGGTGAATAGTCACAGTGGTGAAATTGGCAACCTGATTTCTTATTAGTGCATTGACGTTTTATTGTCGAAAAATAAAGAACTTTTTTTTTTTTAACAGAAGATCCAATAACCAAATACACTGTTGTGCAAAATAGTTAAAAAGAGAGATTCAGTTCAGAACACTTCCGTTTAAAAACTAAAAAGGAAATACGAAGCAAAGGACTTGAACTTTTAACATGCGCATCAGATTTCAATTTCACATTATGATAATAAGTAACTATATATAATTTCATTCGTACTTATGGTTGTTCATTTCACATTTGGTGTTCAAAGCAAAGCAAACCATTTTATTTAATTTCACAAATCCTGACTAATGTAATTACTCTTTGACTGACGCAGGACTGCCGATGGTACCTAATCTTCTGGAGGTTCGGGGGAGGAGGGACTTGTGTACACAGTTGCATTAACTACATTGTATAACTACAGCGCCTTTAAACACAAAAACATGTACAAACAGCTGATCCAACAAAAAACTTGGTTGATTGACAGCAAATCCAACCACTCATTTTTTTTTGGTATCACACTGCACTGACATTCGCTGACGGACACGTTGTAGCCTAAACAAATAATCAGAATGAAAACAAGTAGGTAATCGAACTCAGGAATTGAAACAGTTTTGCCGGTTTTCTCTCAGCAGCGTCCAGAACTGCTTTCATTCTGATTTATTTCTTTAGTTATTCAATTAATAACAGGTTGTACATTTACCACTCCATCTCCAAGACCTGGATGGACTTGGTTACCGTCCCTTGATGAAGCTGGCTGCACAATCCGTGAAAAATAATAATCTTATTAGTAGGCTGGCTGCTGGAGAGGTCAGCTGGCAATAAGATATGTCATGAGGCGAGTGCATTCTATGTAAATACATAGGCTACTCATTACATAGTAGATGTCCTCTACAACATCTATGTGTGTAGTAGCTAGGCTACATAGCATATACAGTAATGATAGCATATATGTTTCATGCATCTGTGTTTGGGGTTGAGCAAGTACAGCTTGCTTATGTATTCTCATTGGTTGATAGCAACGCGGTAAATAAAAAAGTTCTTTCCGTGAGCGAAAAGAAAAATCAGCGCCGCCCATGCCACGTCCGCCCCGCTATAATGGGAAGCGAAAAATATAACAATATTGCAATTTCTTACACATGTTTCAGTGTGAACGACCCTAACACAGTGGCTAAGCCACTGCCTGGCAGAAATCTGGGGGGGGGGGAACGGTGTCAGTAGTGCTCAACAGAAAAGAATGCATACAGAAAAATATTGTATACTGGCCATAGGCTTTGGTTTTGCCCAGCGCCGTAACTAAGCATTTAGCTACCGGGGCATATATATATATATATATCCCGGGCATGCAAGACTCCATATCGTAGCTACCGGGGCATGCAATTATATATATATATATATATATATATATATATATATATATATATATATATATATATATATATATATATATATATATATATATATATATATATATATTATTACTATTATTATTATTTATTTCTTAGCAGACGCCCTTATCCAGGGCGACTTACAATTGTTACAAGATATCACAGTATTTTTACTACAATTACCCATTTATACAGTTGGGTTTTTACTGGAGCAATCTAGGTAATGTACCTTGCTCAATTGTACAGCAGCAGTGTCCTACACCAGTGATTGAACCCATGACCCTCCGGTCAAGAGTCCAGAGCTCTAACCACTACTCCACTACTTGTTATTTTTTTTTTTTTGGATGTTAGGAGTTAGGATGGTATTTACTCGCGCATGCAGGTTCAGACGCATTGATTGGACTAATGTATCCACAGGCGACCTAAGACTCACCCTTTCAACGGTGTCAGTAGTGCTCAACAGAAAAGAATGCATACAGAAAAATATTGTATACTGGCCATGGGCTTTGGTTTTGCCCAGCGCCGTAACTAAGCATTTAGCTGCCGGGGCATGCATATATATTATTATTATTATTATTATTTATTTCTTAGCAGACGCCCTTATCCAGGGCGACTTACAATCGTAAGCAAAAACATTTCAAGCGTTACAATACAAGTAATACAATAAGATATATATCATTGCATGCACCTCCGGTTGAAGCAACCTGAGGTGGATGGTAAGACTCCATTTCGTAGCTACCGGGGCATGCAAGACTCCATATCGCAATTATATATATATATATATATATATATATATATATATATATATATATATATATATATATTGTAGCGAGCACAGGGATTAACGGAGACACGCACACAATAGCTCTTTTAGGTAATGCAGTTTATTAAGCAGCTAACAGCAAGTCAGCGCCCTCTATGAACACACACACACAGCCCTTCCCCACACCAGAGCACTACTCTGCCTCTCAGGGTGACATTCACATATATATCAAACAACACCGGAAGGGTAATAACAATTACAGGGAAATGCATAGAACAGTACGCAAACTTTTACAGTAACAACAAATAAACACAACAACAATAATTCAGTTTCTCCCCTACCATAGTTCGTACTCCCAGCATCCACGGCTGCACATTAACCAAATGTAGGGGACTGGCTCCGGGCACAGCGCCCTATTCGACGACAGGTGGCAACGGCGAGTCAGTCCAGCCGTGCCCGTTACACAGCCCCCATCTTAGGGCCGAACGTCCCGCTGGCCCAACACTTAATGTCTCACAAAGTCAGAGAGTCCCGGGGGTGGTCGACGGATACGCTGGCCGCGCTGGAGCACAGGTGCAGCGGGCTGGGAGTCAGCTGGAGCCGGAATGCTCCTACCTGGGCCACCAGCTGGTGAACTATTCGGTGGTTGCAAGGGGGAAGCGCTTTCCCTGTCCTGGGAGCCGGCCTCCGGGCTGGCTGCAGGGACAGCCGAGTTTGTTCCGGGGCGGTAGGGGGCCAAGCGGTCTTGGTGGAGCACAACTGCCCGGCTACGGGTCCGCAGCCGCACTCGAGAAGTCACCTCGGAGAGCCTCTCCAGAACAACACAGGGGCCCTCCCAGTTACTGGCCAGCTTGGGGCAGAGTCCCTTTCTTCGCCGAGGGCAGTGAGTATCGTATGCCCGTTTCTGGCGCTGGCCAGCTGAGGTGAGGTGCTTCCGAGCGTAAACATGGGCAGTGTCCAATCGGTCCTGTAGCTGCTGGAGGTATTCCGGGCCGGTAGGTTCCGGAGTGTGGAGCTGAGGTGGCCGGCCAAACACAAGGTCCACTGGGGTGCGGAGCTCTCTCCCAAACATAAGAGCCGCTGGCTTGCACCCTGTAGATTCATGCACTGCAGTCCGGTAGGCCATTAGGACCAAGGGCAAGCATTGATCCCAGTCACGCTGGTGCTGGGAGGTCCACATGGTCAGCTGGGTGGCAAGGGTGCGGTTAAACCGCTCCACCAATCCATCGCTCTGTGGGTGTAGTGGGGTCGTCCTGGTTTTCTTAATACCCAGCCGCCTGCACACCTCACCAAACACCTGCGCTTCAAAGTTACGCCCCTGGTCACTGTGTAGCTCCTCGGGAACCCCAAACCGGCAGAACATGCCTTCCAGCAGTGCCTCCGCGCAGGTAGTCGCGCTCTGATCGGGGACTGCGTACGCCTCGGGCCATTTAGTAAAGTAATCCATGGCCACCAGGACGTACCGGTTGCCCCCCTCCGTCCGTGGAAACGGCCCTAAGATGTCCACACCGACGCGCTCTAATGGTGCCCCCACCTGGTATTTTGTCTTATTAACTTTAATTAACACCAACGATATTCATCCACAAATTAGTTCATTGTGTAAACATATCCCAGGGTTTCTACTGCGCATCTCCTTCTACCTTCCTTAGCTCCACACATTCCCACAATCCCCTTCTGCTACTGCACACTCTGAAAAGAGATCCCACTGGATGAGATTGTTTATTACATCTTTAAAGGGAGCGTATAAAACCAATGAACTACTCCATTGCATGTTAAACTTATTTTCGATCAACCAATGAGTTAGAAATAAGTGTGCATGACATGGCCAGTGACTGTGACTTATTCGTGCTGCAAATGATTTGATGTTACACCACCACTCTCTTACTTCAGACAAACACCACAACCCCTAGTCCTTTACACATGTACACATTTTTTATAAACAAAACACAAAACATCCATATAAGATGGATATGTGTAAAAGATCTGAATCATTGATATGTCCAGAGGGTGAAACAATGTGGCAGGAAAATGGTTCATTTTTATGGGACAGCACTGGTAATGGAACCTAAGTTAAAAAAAATAAAAATAAAATCAGGAAGATAAGCTGTGTACCAAACATAGACAATAACTCAAAAGTGAATTAAGTTTCCGATTGTATACCTGGCTATACACAGTTACTACTGATATAAAGACATTTGGGCTCATCTAACCTAGGTCTATGGCATATCCTGAACACAGATTATTACAAAAATATGATTTCAAACAGCATACAAATGTAAGGGGACAGAGAAAAATAATAATTTGAATCTATCTGTCTCTCTAATGCAGGTTCCTAAACATCACGTTGTAATTCTAATTACCTTTTCTTGTCCCTTGTCAAATCTACCCCATACTGTGCTGGCTTGGCCGCCTCCAGCATCTTCACCATCTCCGTCCAGCAAGGATACAACACCAGGAGAAGCAGGTCTTTTTTTACAAATCTGAAAAAAATACATTTGTATTTTAGATGTAATTTCTTGTCACGGGACATTATGTAAATGCTATTATCCATGGTGCTTACGACAAACATTTACACTTGGGTCTCTTTGAGAAAGACATTACTAAATCTCAACAAAGAATTTGCCATGCTTACAATTTGCCTATGCTTATATATACATATACATCTCCTGCCACGTAAACTCTAAACGATGAACATGACATATCAACAGTATGTACAGGATAGAATAAGAATTAGCAATGAAATGTTTAATCACAGTCTGATGAGGGATTATCCAGATGTATGTAAAACTGTGTGACATTCACAATCTTGTATATTATCATTAATGTATACTCTATAATGTTGATGCTAAGTTTCCTGTCAATTGGATAAACAGTTTGTAACAAATTGTGTGTGTGTGTGTACAGCCACCTCCACTTCATCCCCTTCGCAATGGATTTCATCCCCAGCTGGGGATAACAGAGCTGGTATAAAAATCCAACTGTAGTCTCCCTTGGAGCACCAGACAGTGGCATGAATAAAGAGATTAGAAATTGCCCGCTTAGAGGGTATAAACTATCTCTTTAAAGTTTAAAATTACCAGCTTTTAGTGGTTGGTGTCCAGTCGTCACTTTTTACAGTTTCTTCGTTTCACTTTTCCTTTTGTTCACTAATCCTGGTGCAATATATATATATATATATATATATATATATATATATATATATATATATATAAAATAAAGAGCTAGTTATAACTTTTAAATGAATCTTAACCTCAAAAACACTATCAGGGGGTCCTCGAGTGGCTCACCTGGTAAAAGCGTGGTTGTGTGGTCATACAGCACAGGTTCGCGTCCTGGCTGTGCAAAGTTGTCGGTCTTCGCTGTGAATTCCAAAGGGAGCGTAACATTGGCTCTGGCACTCCCGTGGGTTAGGGAAGCAAAAACAAAAGGGACTGTTTCTCCTCATTGCGCTACAGTGAACCCTGCTGGCCAGGCGCCCTGTGAGCTCAAAAGCGGACACCTGCAGGGCTGGCCTTTGTCCTCCAGAGGTCAGTAGCTCGCTGACATCCGCTCTCGAGTTCCTGGGTGTAAAAGAGGATAATAGTTTGGTTGTGGGATCGGAGGACGCCCACTGAACCTTTGGATCTCCTGAGCTGTGTAAGGAATTGCTGCGATGAGGAGAAAAAATAATTGGACATTCCAAATTGGGGAGAAAATCGGGGGTAAAATAATTGGGCACACTAAATGTATATATACACAACTTCACGTCTGTCCCCAGGCAGGACGATTGAGATATTCGGTAAAGAAACAATGCTATAATTAATCCCTGTAATTACGCCAATTACAGATGTTTCTTTTGCTCCTAAATTATATTGGGATGGTCAGTAAATCATTTGCTGACAATTGCATCATTCACAGAAGGTGTGCGGCAGGTGTGGGATTAATTGGGCCTATTTATATCCCCATCGCTCACAACTTATTAATTTCATTTTCAGAAATTGTAAAACAGTTTGTGTTAACTCTATAGACACCAGCCCCCTATATACCAACTAAAGTCCATTTATATTAAATATTTAAGTACGAGCATCCCAGGGAGAAAACTAGAATAGCAAATGAGCAAGTGTGCTCAGGTCAGCGCTTTGTGGTAACTGCAGGTATTTGCATCACACTGCTGAATGACCAATAGCCACCCAGTACTGTACATTGCAAATGGGCTGTTTCATCTGAGCTCAACTGTGTTAACCCTGACCTAGTCGAGGTTAGTGAACCCTGTTGTTCTGATTATCAACATAATGTCAATAAATCTTACAACACTGCATCACACACTTAAAGCAGTTTTTGGCAAAAACACCCACCACCACTGTCAAGTGCATAGGAAAAACAACCATAGTTTAACTGCAGTGGAGAAGATTGGATTTAAATAATTGCAAAATACTGCATGTTTGTATATTGAAATAATGAACATGTTAATGATTATTAAAAATACCAATTGTAGTTGTTTTTTTCAGACAAACATAAAACTGTAGGCCACTGTTTAGTTTCTGAAGGGGACACTGTATGCTAACCAAAGCCCATGGCCAGCATACAATATTTTTCTGTATGCATTATTTTCTGTTGAGCACTACTGACACCGTGGAAACGGTGAGTCTTAGGTCGCCTGCGGATACATTAGTCCAATCAATGCGGCTGAACCTGGTGTGTAATCCCAAGGTAACTGCTCACAGTTAACACGTTTTAATACGTTAATTCACGTTTTAAGTAATACAGTGTCCCCTTCAGACATGTCTAAGGAGAAATTCGGAAATAACATACAAAACTATGCGCGAGTAAATACCATCCTAACTCCTAACATCCAAAAAAAAAAAAAAAAAAAGAAAAAAAAAACAATAATATGTATATATATATATATATATATATATATATATATATATATATATATATATATATAATTGCATGCCCGGTATCTACGATATGGAGTCTTGCATGCCCCAGTAGAGGCAATATTGAGTCTTTCCATCCACCTCCGGTTGCTTCATTCCGGAGGTCCATGCAATTTATAAATATATATATATATATATATATATATATATATATATATATATATATATATATATATATATATATATTTGCATGCCCCGGTAGCTAAATGCTTAGTTACGGCGCTGGGGAAAACCAAAGCCCATGGCCAGTATACAATATTTTTCTGTATGCATTATTTTCTGTTGAGCACTACTGACACCGTTGAAACGGTGAGTCTTAGGTCGCCTGCGGATACATTAGTCCATTCAATGCGTCTGAACCTGGTGTGTAATCCCAAGGTAACTGCTCACAGTTAACACGTTTTAATACGTTAATTCACGTTTTAACTAATACAGTGTCCCCTTCAGACATGTCTAAGGAGAAATTCGGAAATAACATACAAAACTATGCGCGAGTAAAACTCCAAACATCCAAAAAAAAAAATAAAAAAAAATAACATTAATATATATATATATATATGTTGTTATTCTAAGGGTAATGAAACATATACAGACTGTTTTATTTGTATGCATTTATGTGTTATAATTAAAAGTATAACTCCTATACTGTATTTATTTATTTTATTGCTCTAACCGTAATAAAGGGTTTCTATAAAAAGTATTTCTTTGTTTTTATTGATATTGCAAACCAGTAATTCCTAGCATGTTATTTAACCAGACAAATTATGCAGACACGCATATTATATATATATATATATATATATATATATATATATATATATATATATATATATATATATATAATATTATGCATGTAAGTTTGTAAATAAACATAAAAGGTTCCAAGTAGAACCTTGAGGTTCTGAAAAGATCCTTATTTGTAAGGTTCCTCATGGAACCCTAGTAAAAAGGTTCTTCGAAGCACCTTAAAAGCTTCCTCCACAGTATCAACCCCAGATTTAGAGTGTATGCGCGAGTAAATACCATCCTAACTATTAAGGGAATGGGAATATGCCTCTCCATCATATATATATATATATATATATATATATATATATATATATATATATATATATATATATATATATATATATATATAATTGCATGCCCGGTATCTACGATATGGAGTCTTGCATGCCCCGGTAGCTGCAATATTGAGTCTTTCCATCCACCTCCGGTTGCTTCATTCCGGAGGTCAAGGGCGTAGGTTTGGTTTGAACATTGGTGGGGACACAATTTTGTAGGGGGGCGGAGTCACGGTCGCTAGTGGGGTTCGGGGGCATGCCCTCCCGGGAAGAAATTTTTTAGTAGACAGCTATTAAATGGTAACTTCTGGTGGCTTGAAATGAATGCTGGACATGAATCGAGGACAGTTTGATTGACATGAAGTTGGCTGGTATACACTTAAAACACTATGATAAAGTGTCCCTCCTGGAAGCTGGTTTGACATCCCTGCTGTAGAATTACTAATAACCTGAATTATAACCTATCCCAGCCTTACTGTAAGCTACCAATACCCCTGGCGCTACAAGCATGAGCACATGCACGCTCACGTGCTCTGCCTGCCACTCCTGTGTCTGTGCTGCTGCTCGTACCTGGGTGCATTGCTTCATTCACCTGATAAAATAATAAATTGATGCATGCCATATAGAGAGAAAATATATGGCTATGCTAACTTTATTTGCTGAGTATTACTATACAGCATTAGCCTACTATTATATCACAATGTGCCTCAAACAATAATATATCTCAAAACTGAGTCTAACACTTTCACTGTTATAATCACTAAGCCATTACAGACCCCACCTGCGACCCTGTTGCTCCACCTGCCTCTGTACTGCTTTTACCAGGCTGCACTGCTTCACTCGCCTGATAAAATGATAAATTGATGCATGCTGTTTAGAGAGAAAGTATGACTCTGTTAACTTCATTAGTAAATTATTTTTTCATTTGCTATGAGAATCATTATCAATTGTGTTTATTACTTTAATAACATCTTCCTACTTACACTTTGACTTTTTGTAAAAAAAACTTCCTTATGTCCATCTTTATTTTTTTGGTTGCTATTATGCTTTAGTCACCTAAAGCCAAATTGAAGTGATTAGCTAACGTTAGTTGAATGACGATATCAAAACATGCTCACGCACACTCTCTCTCTCTCTCTCTCTCTCCTCTCTCTCTCTCTCTCTCTCTCCTCTCTCTCTCTCTCTCTCTCTCTCTCTCTCTCTCTCTCTCTCTCTCTCTCTCTCTCTCTCTCCTCTCTCTCTCTCTCTCTCTCTCTCTCTCTCTCTCTCTCTCTCTCCTCTCTCTCTCTCTCTCCTCTCTCTCTCCTCTCTCTCTCTCTCTCTCTCTCTCTCTCTCTCACACACACACACACACATAATGATTTAGCTGTGAAACAAGCTAGCTAGCCACCAAGGACGTTGGGTTAGCAGCTAGCAATGGGTCGCTAACGTAATAGGTAGGTAGGTAGGTAGCTTTATTCTCTCAAACTATGTTGCTGACGAGCTGACAATACCTTCAGCCGCGGCACCTGGCTTTCATTCAGTCAGTGGCTCACACTCATATCAGCCTGACCGGCAAGCGGCAACTTCAGATGAGCGTCTTTCCAGAGTCCAGCCTAAACCAGCGGTTCTCAACCTTTTTTTTACTCACGCCACACTGAAATTTATTTGTATATCTGTCGTTGTCCCCCGTCCCCGGGAGGGGCGGGGGGCTTGAGAGAGTTAACCCTTTGTGGAGCAGATAAAATGACTTGACAAAAGACGTTTAAGATTTATCAAAATTATTGGTAGGGACAATTCAACGGTCCCTTGACATTGGTAGGGACATGTCCCTACCGTCCCTAGCTAAATCTACGCCGGTGCGTGAAATAGTAGACTTTGTAATGTCTCCTGTTGTGAAAAAGTCGTCACTTTCACATTTGCAGATTTTAATTGGAGAATTTCTCAGCGAATTTAATAGACTGTATCCTGGTAATTTTATACCAAAATTGCATTACTTGGTACACTACCCCAGATTGCTAGCTGAATTTGGACCACTTTGATCACTTTGGTGCTTACGTTTTGAAGGAAAGCACCAGTACTTTAAGCGGCTTGCAAGAAATGTGTGGAACTTCCGGAACATCTGCTTTACTTTAGCAAAAAGACATCAACAAAGACAGTGTTGGGATTTTTGTTGTGCAGATGCTTTGCATCAGTCATATGAGCAAGAAGGGTCTTGTGTTGTTCAGCTATCATCTACATCTTTGAAAGACATTATTCTTGAAAAATGCAATATTCAAGCCAGTGAACTTGAAGCTGATGAAACCATACTGAAAGTAAAGAAACTAACTGTGGATCACGTGAAATACGAAGTCAAGGATTACTTCATTGTCGATGTAGTCCATGAGGATTTACCCATTTTTTTCAAAATCTTGCATATCATTCAGTTTAGGTGTACATGGATTTTGTGTGGGAAACTGTATTTTGCTCTGGAATTTAATTCTCACCTTCATGCCTTCAAAATAGAGGCTTTGCATGAGTGGTGTACATTAACACCTGGCAATGAAGTTGACTACCATGCACTAGATGCTTATGAAGACAGTGATGGATGTTTATATATTGCACCTCATCATACTGTGTATAAGGTACTGCTTGCATTTAAAACTGTGATATTAATTACAATGGCAGGTTAACATTGGTGCTTATTTTTCTGATTAATTTTATGTTTTTTTGTTCATTAGGTGAAGAAATAGATGGTGAGACTCTTTTAGGTCTGACAGAACATATGATTGGAAAGATCTTCCGAACTATGAAGGACCAAGTCAAATTTTTAAAGGCTCTCGAGAACCTTAAAAGGTATGTAATGACAAATATATTATACATTATGTTAGTCTATTGTTGTGTTTTAGTATTTACATTTAAATACCACATACTATACAGGAATCACTTTGAAAAGTATAAATTACTACTACCAGTACGCTTTTTGTATTGTAATGTTGTATTGTAAGAAAGATGTATATTATGGGAGTACATTTCTTTATGGAAACACACAGAGAGAGAGAGAGAGAGAGAGAGAGAGAGAGAGAGAGAGAGAGAGAGAGAGAGAGAGAGAGAGAGAGAGAGAGAGAGAGAGAGAGAGAGAGAGAGAGAGAGAGAGAGAGAGAGAGGTATTTTCACTAGTTTAATTCCTGAAAATGAGGACTGGGAATGTATGGTTTTAAACTTCTGTGTAGAAAATTAATATGGCTGTTATATTATAAGGCTCTGTTTAAATATCAAGTCTTTAGATATTTTCAGGTGATTAAAATTATGAAATATTGTTTTTTTGTTGTTTTTTGTATTTTCATAGAACAAAAGCAAATGAGCATATTGTTTCAGAGAAGGTGCTACCAGTAGAATGCAGAGAAGTGCCACAAACCTCAACAAGTGTTCATGTTTGGACCGCATGTTATACATTGCCTATATTTCCTCCAGTTGTACAGATGGCCCTTGATAGAAAGGACATTGGTTTCAAATCAAAAGACAAATCTGCCCTTCGTGCAGCTCTAATACAGACTCTGTTTGATGACCTCAGCAAATATACGCTGTAAGAACTGAGATTTCGGTGTTTGTTTTAGATACATAGGCAACCAATTTTAGAATAATTACATAACATAAAATAGCATATTCATTTTTAAAATGATTACTATTTTTTTTTTAAATCTATCATAACAGCAATATTTTATTCAAGAGAAAAAGTTTTATTAAATTCATTTTGATAATGCTTTTCAGCATGTTTTTTTTGTAAATTAAAGCAATTGTAAAATGCAACTGTATTTCATGACATTATTTCTCAAATATATATTTTTCTTACAATTCACTTACAATTCATATGCCTATATTATTTTCTAATCTGTATATTTAGGTATCCAGACCACATAATGTACAGTACTGTGCTAAGTACTTTGTGCTGTAAGTACAGATTTCTAAGGGATGACAGCCAAACTGGATATGTGAGTATACATTTGGTAGTTATATTCATAAAAGAAATAGTCGAATAAACATTAATTTGTCAAAATTATGCAGCGTTAAATATATTTTTACTAGTTGATATGTATTTTTTATAGCCAGATAATGGACATAGGTTTAACTTTCTATCATTGTTTCAGGCTACTCTACTTGAAATACTGAGAAATAAATTCAAAAAAGAGAGAAAGACACTTATTTCAGTGGAGACTGTAGAAGACATGAAAAAAAAGTTTGGTGCTGTGGGTCGAGGAAGGAAGCGTGCACCAGAGCAACAGCAACCGCTCATGAAAAAGAGAAGAGAATCTGTAAGCCTAACTCTTGGATCTGCATTGACAGAAATAGATTGAAATAGAATTACATACTTTATATATGTACATACATGCGATTGTGTAGTTTATTAGCTAATTGGCTTTCATGGAGAGTACTTGATCTTTAGCATTTTTCCAGAGTAAAGAAAAGCACAGAGAATACATGCAGTAAATGCCTGATCATAAGTATTGAATTACTTAACGTTATGATACATATTGCAGATGCAAAGTGAGGAGTTCCCAGGAGAAGACGAGCATAGTATTGCCAAACACTTGGACTCCATAAGAAAAGAAATAACGAAATTGAGGCCGAACATTGAAGCCATATGTGACAGCATGAATAGAACTGTACACACTCGGGAAAGAATGATGGAGAAGAAGTCCACTGAAGAAGTCCTTGGTCTGTTTCCATTCCTAAAGCATCCTAAACTGGTAGGTACTAGTTTTTATTCTACTATGGTGATTGATGAGAAATTAATATTTTTAGTTATAAGCATGTATAATCACTTTAATTAGTCCTCCTAGGTGACCTTTCTGCATCAGCAATCCACCTGCTCCAGCTTTTACAAAACTCCACTGCTCCTGGTTTTTCCCATGCAACTTCTTTCTGCTCGCATTCAGTTTAGTTTGATTTTGTTTTATTTATTGATTTTTTTAACTACTACATTATTTGTAAGTATTCAACTCTTTTTTACAGCTGTGTAGCTGTGTATATCGCCTTGGATAAAGGCATATGATAAATAAATAAATATAATAATAACTTTAGCATCTGTATTTTAGCTGTTGCACGAAGTAGAACTACGTTTTGGAGTAAACTTGGAACGGAACCTAATGAGTGGCCTATCCAGAATGGTAGATGCTATTTTCAGACTTTCTAGTGGGCATCTTCTAACTACTGTGATGTCCTACATTGAAGATGCTTCAGATAAGACACAGGGAAATGGTAATGTATAAGAAATATTTATTGTACATCAAATTGTTTTGACCTATCTCAGAATAGGATCTATAAATAACTATTAAACAGAAAATGATGCAACTTCATTTCATACACTTGGAGCATAATATTTCATGGGGAAGATAGCTGGTATTTAACTCTCACAGGGGCATAAAAACCAATGCGAAAAACCTGCATGAACAGATTTTTAGAAACTTTGTTGATACTGTTCTTAACATTTTTTTGCTCCAATCCACAATAACGTTTGTATCAGTGGTGGTCAGTCCTGGTCCTGGAGAGCTACAGTCGTGTGTGTGTTTTTTTTTAGGTACCTTTAAATCATTTAAACTATTCTTTATCTGTGCAGTTTAGCAAATAATGAATTCATGAATGTAACTGAGAGCACTGGTGGAATGCAAAGCCAAAGATCCTGTACCTCTCAGACCAGGGTTGCTCAACATTCTTCCGTTTGCTTTGTACTTTGTATATGATCTGATACCCTATTTGTAGGACTGAGAATGAATGCTGCATTGTTGCTGTTGCCAGCTTTGTTTCGAGAGAGGGAAAATCTGTTTGTTGTTGACCAAGTAAGTTAATTGAGCTCTACTTTTTAAATGTAGCTTAACTGAATTGATGTTTTCAATGTTAAATACAAAGTCAAATTATCATTTAGAGATATCTCAAAATGAGTTTGAGATATCTCCAAATTAATTCCTGATATCTGTAAACCATTTTGAGATATCTTAAAATATGTTAAGATATCTCTAATGATTTCAAAATATTTTAAGATATATTCAACTGATTTAAGGATATTTTGAAATATTTAAAGATATCTGTTAAATATTTAAAGGTATCTCTTAATTTGGCTTGCCATAAATGTGTACTTAATGAATTATGAGGGAGACTTGTAGGCAATTAACAGGAGTTTAAGACGTTCCTCGCTGTTTTAAGCGAGATCCGACAGTTAAAATGTTTTTAAAGGGAGGAATATTACGAAATCCCTTTAAAGTAGCCGCAGCCCCACCACACGAGCCGCCACTGCTTGTAGGTATGGTGAGATGCTGCTGAAGTACAATTTCACATAATTTATTGTTGAATAAAGTTATTAATTATTATTTTAAAATCTATACAGGTACCACCATCACCTACGCCAACTATCGTTTTCAAGGGAACAACAAGCCCATTGGCAGCAGATGACATCTCTGTTTGTGTTGATGGAATTGAGATACTCAGTGATTATCCAGGAATGGATATCACCCTTGCTGTTGAATGTATTTTTTCTCTTTATTTTTCCTTGGGCATTGAGTATCCTAAAGCTCTAAAAAATGGTCTGACTTTCATGGAAAGGTACTTCATGAAGCTGAGTATCTCTGACAAAGTACCTTTGCCAGTGTTAAAGATGTACAGTCAAATAACTGCACTTTTACTTGGGGAATAATTATATTGATCTGATGGAATGCCATTTTAACATTTAATCTGAAATTAAATGAATTTATTGTGTCAACTATTTAATTTGATTACAAAAACAGAATATTTGATATAAAAATGTAATTGTACATATAAAAAAAGTATTTATTTTAAATGTAAATGGCTGATTAGAAAATTAATTGTTTATAACAAATGTAAATTGTTTTTAATAGAAGTTTTGATCTCAAAAAACGAATAAACATTCAGTCTTAATTTATAGATATCATAAACTCATAATAAGCTCTGATCTAAATACTGTACTGTAGCTCTTCTAATTTGTGCCACCAAAAAATGAATAAGAAAAAAGAAACCCACGTTCATCAGTTTCAATATACATTTTATCTCAGCTTTTTCAAGGTCTATTACATGTTCTTGAAAATGTATTTTGTGTAAGTTTCAGGAAAATCTGTGGGATGCATAGATTTATTTTCCAGTTTGCTGCGAGACCCTTTTTTTCACTGTGTAAATAATATGGTTTAATTATTAAAAACACACAGGTTGAATAAAACGGTGTAAAACTGTATATAACTAAACCTGAAACTACTCTAATGGTTTAACCTGTAAAAACAATAAATTGTTATATAAATGTTTAATAAATAAATTGTTGGCATCCTGAATTGAGTGATTTATCAAAGCACTTACACTTCTGAGGTTGGTGGATTCTAAAGGATGTGAAGAGCTCTTAACGGTATACATTTGTTTTTTCTCAGATGAACCAAACAACCCTCCATAGAATGTTAATTGTAAGGTTCAATAGTGTAACTCTTATGGTTCTATATTAAACCTCAAAAGAAGGTTCTTCAGAGGAACCAATATGGTTCTGTATTATACCATTAATATAAGAACCGTGGTGGTTCTTTATTAAACCTCTAATGCAGGGTTCTTCCAAAGAACCATTTTAAAAGGTTCCATATAGCACTTAAAAATGGTTCTAAATCTATACCAGCAGATAGAACCTTTTAGGGTTCTATATTGTACCCTTTTTTCTAAGAGTGTACTGCATAAAAAAAACGAGTGTGTTGTCGTGGCAGTTGGTGATCAAAGAAATAAAACAAAATAAAATCAATAAATAATAATGTCATAGACTTAAAGTCATACCTTTGAAGTCATAATGCATTGCAAGTGTTATTAGGGAATGTTGTGCTGTGTTTTCAAGCGCTTCAATGTGACAGCGGGTGCGTTCACGGAGATCAAGAGCAACCGCCGCAGGGGAGGGATACCATGGTAAATAGGTTACCTATTTACCATGGTATCTCTCCCCTGGGTGCGTTGTGTTTTGGTGAGCAGGAAAGCAGCGGGCGGGATGGCGAGCTTGTCCTGCTGCTCCAACACAAGCTACCTTAAGAGCCGGTACGATGCGGGCAATGGGTGAAGTTCGTCAGGAGTACTGCATAAAAAAAAAAAACGAGTGTGTTGTCGTGGCAGTTGGTGATCAAAGAAATAAAACAAAATAAAATCAATAAATAATAATGTCATAGACTTAAAGTCATACCTTTGAAGTCATAATGCATTGCAAGTGTTATTAGGGAATGTTGTGCTGTGTTTTCAAGCGCTTCAATGTGACAGCGGGTGCGTTCACGGAGATCAAGAGCAGCCGGAGATCAAGAGCAGCCGCCGCAGGGGAGGGATACCATGGTAAATAGGTTACCTATTTACCATGGTATCTCTCCCCTGGGTGCGTTGTGTTTTGGTGAGCAGGAAAGCAGCGGGCGGGATGGCGAGCTTGTCCTGCTGCTCCAACACAAGCTACCTTAAGAGCCTGTAGGATGCGGTCAATGGGTGAAGTTCGTCAGGAGTACTGCATAAAAAAAAAAACGAGTGTGTTGTCGTGGCAGTTGGTGATCAAAGAAATAAAACAAAATAAAATAAATAAATAATAATGTCATAGACTTAAAGTCATACCTTTGAAGTCATAATGCATTGCAAGTGTTATTAGGGAATGTTGTGCTGTGTTTTCAAGCGCTTCAATGTGACAGCGGGTGCGTTCACGGAGATCAAGAGCAGCCGGAGATCAAGAGCAGCCGCCGCAGGGGAGGGATACCATGGTAAATAGGTTACCTATTTACCATGGTATCTCTCCCCTGGGTGCGTTGTGTTTTGGTGAGCAGGAAAGCAGCGGGCGGGATGGCGAGCTTGTCCTGCTGCTCCAACACAAGCTACCTTAAAGAGCCGGTACGATACGGTCAATGGGTGAAGTTCGTCAGGAGTACTGCATAAAAAAATAACGAGTGTGTTGTCGTGGCAGTTTGTGAGCAAAGAAATAAAACAAAATAAAATCAATAAATAATAATGTCATAGACTTAAAGTCATACCTTTGAAGTCATAATGCATTGCAAGTGTTATTAGGGAATGTTGTGCTGTGTTTTCAAGCGCTTCAATGTGACAGCGGGTGCGTTCACGGAGATCAAGAGCAGCCGGAGATCAAGAGCAGCCGCCGCAGGGGAGGGATACCATGGTAAATAGGTTACCTATTTACCATGGTATCTCTCCCCTGGGTGCGTTGTGTTTTGGTGAGCAGGAAAGCAGCGGGCGGGATGGCGAGCTTGTCCTGCTGCTCCAACACAAGCTACCTTAAGAGCCGGTACGATGCGGTCAATGGGTGAAGTTCGTCAGGAGTACTGCATAAAAAAAAAAAACGAGTGTGTTGTGGTGGCAGTTGGTGATCAAAGAAATAAAACAAAATAAAATCAATAAATAATAATGTCATAGACTTAAAGTCATACCTTTGAAGTCATAATGCATTGCAAGTGTTATTAGGGAATGTTGTGCTGTGTTTTCAAGCGCTTCAATGTGACAGCGGGTGCGTTCACGGAGATCAAGAGCAGCCGGAGATGAAGAGCAGCCGCCGCAGGTTAGGGATACCATGGTAAATAGGTTACCTATTTACCATGGTATCTCTCCCCTGGGTGCGTTGTGTTTTGGTGAGCAGGAAAGCAGCGGGCGGGATGGCGAGCTTGTCCTGCTGCTCCAACACAAGCTACTTTAAGAGCCCGTACGATGCGGTCAATGGGTGAAGTTCGTCAGGAGTACTGCATAAAAAAAAAAAAAACGAGTGTGTTGTCGTGGCAGTTGGTGAGCAAAGAAATAAAACAAAATAAAATCAATAAATAATAATGTCATAGACTTAAAGTCATACCTTTGAAGTCATAATGCATTGCAAGTGTTATTAGGGAATGTTGTGCTGTGTTTTCAAGCGCTTCAATGTGACAGCGGGTGCGTTCACGGAGATCAAGAGCAGCCGGAGATCAAGAGCAGCCGCCGCAGGGGAGGGATACCATGGTAAATAGGTTACCTATTTACCATGGTATCTCTCCCTGGGTGCGTTGTGTTTTGGTGAGCAGGAAAGCAGCGGGCGGGATGGCGAGCTTGTCCTGCTGCTCCAACACAAGCTACCTTAAGAGCCGGTACGATGCGGTCAATGGGTGAAGTTCGTCAGGAGTACTGCATAAAAAAATAACGAGTGTGTTGTCGTGGCAGTTTGTGAGCAAAGAAATAAAACAAAATAAAATCAATAAATAATAATGTCATAGACTTAAAGTCATACCTTTGAAGTCATAATGCATTGCAAGTGTTATTAGGGAATGTTGTGCTGTGTTTTCAAGCGCTTCAATGTGACAGCGGGTGGTATCTCTCCCCTGGGTGCGTTGTGTTTTGGTGAGCAGGAAAGCAGCGGGCGGGATGGCGAGCTTGTCCTGCTGCTCCAACACAAGCTACTTTAAGAGCCCGTACGATGCGGTCAATGGGTGAAGTTCGTCAGGAGTACTGCATAAAAAAAAAAAACGAGTGTGTTGTCGTGGCAGTTGGTGAGCAAAGAAATAAAACAAAATAAAATCAATAAATAATAATGTCATAGACTTAAAGTCATACCTTTGAAGTCATAATGCATTGCAAGTGTTATTAGGGAATGTTGTGCTGTGTTTTCAAGCGCTTCAATGTGACAGCGGGTGCGTTCACGGAGATCAAGAGCAGCCGGAGATCAAGAGCAGCCGCCGCAGGGGAGGGATACCATGGTAAATAGGTTACCTATTTACCATGGTATCTCTCCCCTGGGTGCGTTGTGTTTTGGTGAGCAGGAAAGCAGCGGGCGGGATGGCGAGCTTGTCCTGCTGCTCCAACACAAGCTACCTTAAGAGCCGGTACGATGCGGTCAATGGGTGAAGTTCGTCAGGAGTACTGCATAAAAAAAAAAACGAGTGTGTTGTGGTGGCAGTTGGTGATCAAAGAAATAAAACAAAATAAAATCAATAAATAATAATGTCATAGACTTAAAGTCATACCTTTGAAGTCATAATGCATTGCAAGTGTTATTAGGGAATGTTGTGCTGTGTTTTCAAGCGCTTCAATGTGACAGCGGGTGCGTTCACGGAGATCAAGAGCAGCCGGAGATGAAGAGCAGCCGCCGCAGGTTAGGGATACCATGGTAAATAGGTTACCTATTTACCATGGTATCTCTCCCCTGGGTGCGTTGTGTTTTGGTGAGCAGGAAAGCAGCGGGCGGGATGGCGAGCTTGTCCTGCTGCTCCAACACAAGCTACCTTAAGAGCCTGTAGGATGCGGTCAATGGGTGAAGTTCGTCAGGAGTACTGCATAAAAAAAAAAACGAGTGTGTTGTCGTGGCAGTTGGTGATCAAAGAAATAAAACAAAATAAAATAAATAAATAATAATGTCATAGACTTAAAGTCATACCTTTGAAGTCATAATGCATTGCAAGTGTTATTAGGGAATGTTGTGCTGTGTTTTCAAGCGCTTCAATGTGACAGCGGGTGCGTTCACGGAGATCAAGAGCAGCCGGAGATGAAGAGCAGCCGCCGCAGGGGAGGGATACCATGGTAAATAGGTTACCTATTTACCATGGTATCTCTCCCCTGGGTGCGTTGTGTTTTGGTGAGCAGGAAAGCAGCGGGCGGGATGGCGAGCTTGTCCTGCTGCTCCAACACAAGCTACCTTAAAGAGCCGGTACGATACGGTCAATGGGTGAAGTTCGTCAGGAGTACTGCATAAAAAAATAACGAGTGTGTTGTCGTGGCAGTTTGTGAGCAAAGAAATAAAACAAAATAAAATCAATAAATAATAATGTCATAGACTTAAAGTCATACCTTTGAAGTCATAATGCATTGCAAGTGTTATTAGGGAATGTTGTGCTGTGTTTTCAAGCGCTTCAATGTGACAGCGGGTGCGTTCACGGAGATCAAGAGCAGCCGGAGATCAAGAGCAGCCGCCGCAGGGGAGGGATACCATGGTAAATAGGTTACCTATTTACCATGGTATCTCTCCCCTGGGTGCGTTGTGTTTTGGTGAGCAGGAAAGCAGCGGGCGGGATGGCGAGCTTGTCCTGCTGCTCCAACACAAGCTACTTTAAGAGCCCGTACGATGCGGTCAATGGGTGAAGTTCGTCAGGAGTACTGCATAAAAAAAAAAAAACGAGTGTGTTGTCGTGGCAGTTGGTGAGCAAAGAAATAAAACAAAATAAAATCAATAAATAATAATGTCATAGACTTAAAGTCATACCTTTGAAGTCATAATGCATTGCAAGTGTTATTAGGGAATGTTGTGCTGTGTTTTCAAGCGCTTCAATGTGACAGCGGGTGCGTTCACGGAGATCAAGAGCAGCCGGAGATCAAGAGCAGCCGCCGCAGGGGAGGGATACCATGGTAAATAGGTTACCTATTTACCATGGTATCTCTCCCCTGGGTGCGTTGTGTTTTGGTGAGCAGGAAAGCAGCGGGCGGGATGGCGAGCTTGTCCTGCTGCTCCAACACAAGCTACCTTAAGAGCCGGTACGATGCGGTCAATGGGTGAAGTTCGTCAGGAGTACTGCATAAAAAAAAAAACGAGTGTGTTGTCGTGGCAGTTGGTGATCAAAGAAATAAAACAAAATAAAATCAATAAATAATAATGTCATAGACTTAAAGTCATACCTTTTAAGTCATAATGCATTGCAAGTGTTATTAGGGAATGTTGTGCTGTGTTTTCAAGGGCTTCAATGTGACAGCGGGTGCGTTCACGGAGATCAAGAGCAGCCGCCGCAGGGGAGGGATACCATGGTAAATAGGTTACCTACTACCATGGTAAATAGGTTACCTATTTACCATGGTATCTCTCCCCTGGGTGCGTTGTGTTTTGGTGAGCAGGAAAGCAGCGGGCGGGATGGCGAGCTTGTCCTGCTGCTCCAACACAACGCTAGCTACCATATACACCTAGATACGAATGCATAGTAGTATACTGGCCAAGGGCGTTGGTTTTGCCCAGAGCCGTAACTAATTATTGTTATTTTTTTTCTTTTTTCTTTTTTTTTGGATGTTACGAGTTAGGATGGTATTTACTCGCGCATAGTTTTGTATGTTATTTCCGAATTTCTCCTTTAACATGTCTGAAGGGGACACTGTATTACATAAAACGTGAATTAACGTATTAAAACGTGTTAACTGTGAGCAGTTACCTTGGGATTACACACCAGGTTCAGACGCATTGATTGGACTAATGTATCCGCAGGCGACCTAAGACTGACCGTTTCAACGGTGTCAGTAGTGCTCAACAGAAAATAATGCATACAGAAAAATATTGAATACTGGCCATGGGCTTTGGTTTTGCCCAGCGCCGTAACTACTAAGCATTTAGCTACCGGGGCATGCAAATATATATATATATATATATATATATATATATATATATATATATAAATTGCATGGATCTCCGGAATGAAGCAACCGGAGGTGGATGGAAAGACTCAATATTGCAGCTACAGCATACAAACATTCTAAAAGTTATAAACAAGATAGGTGTATTTTTTCTTCCAATACCTCTCAGTTAATTATTATTATTTGTTTTGTTAATTCAATACAATCTAGGTAGCTATATATATAATTGTTCTTTTTTTTTTTCTTTTTTTTTTTTTTGGATGTTAGGAGTTAGGATGGTATTTACTCGCGCATAGTTTTGTATGTTATTTCCGAATTTCTCCTTTAACATGTCTGAAGGGGACACTGTATTACTTAAAACGTGAATTAACGTATTAAAACGTGTTAACTGTGAGCAGTTACTTTGGGATTACACACCAGGTTCAGACGCATTGATTGGACTAATGTATCTGCAGGCGACCTAAGACTGACCGTTTCAACGGTGTCAGTAGTGCTCAACAGAAAATAATGCATACAGAAAAATATTGTATACTGGCCATGGGCTTTGGTTTTGCCCAGCGCCGTAACTAAGCATTTAGCTACCGGGGCATGCAAATACATATATATATATATATATATATATATATATATATATATATATATATATATATATATATATATATAAATCTGTCTATTAAAACGTGTTAACTGTGAGCAGTTACCTTGGGATTACACACCAGGTTCAGACGCATTGATTGGACTAATGTATCCGCAGGCGACCTAAGACTGTCCTATATATAAATTGCATGGACAGATGCATTGACCAGTCTGCACCCAGCTACCTCCAGACCCTCATCTCTCTCTACACCCCCACTCGACCTCTCCGCTCCGCCTGCACTAGAAGACTAGCTCTACCACCGCTACGCTCCCCTGCCTCCAAAGCCCGCTCCTTCTCCACCCTTGCTCCGCAGTGTTGGAATGACCTTCCTACAGATGTCAGGACTGCCCAGTCCCTGACCACATTCCGGCGCCTCCTTAAGACTCACCTCTTCAAAGAGCACCTGTAGAACTCCTCTGTTTGTATCCTGGGACACTATCACCCTTCATGTAAATGTGCTTTATTTTGCTCTTAACAGCCCCTATTTTACTGCATTTAATCCTGTACTTCAGAATACTGTAATCTGCCAAGTTTTTAACCTGTAGTACTTTGTATTTACTCACATCCTGATGTAACTATCACTATTACCTGCTGTATTATTGAATTGTGGTTTGTCAAACTTGTACTTTACTTGAACAAAAGTTATTGTATTGCTTGCTCTTATTGTATTACTTGTATTGTAACGCTTGAAATGTTTTTGCTTACGATTGTAAGTCGCCCTGGATAAGGGCGTCTGCTAAGAAATAAATAATAATAATAATAATGGACCTCCGGCACCGGCGTAGATTTAGCTAGGGATGGTAGGGACATGTCCCTACCAATGTCAAGGGACCGTTGAATTGTCCCTACCAATAATTTTGATAAATCTTAAACGTCTTTTGTCAAGTCATTTTATCTGCTCCACAAAGGGTTAACTCTCTCAAGCCCCCCGCCCCTCCCGCTCGTTAGTCCTCCCTCCTCCAAAAAAAACAAAACAAAAAAAAAACGCTAATTTGATTGACTTTGGCCCTTCCATACTGCATCACTGTAACACGGACTCAGTGCGTGGCTGACGTCAGGGACTAGCAGAGTGTGTTGTTTTCATTGAAGTGCGAAAGTGCACAAGGACTCGGGAGTGAAAGGTAAATCTCCGGGTTTAAAATAATAAAAAAAAAATTTTTAGTCATTCTTAAACGGTGTACATTGTGCCACAATTTTCACATTTATTTTAAAAAATAAGAATAAATATAATCAGTTTAATTCGATGTTTGTGTTTGTTGGTTAATGCGTTGTCATATTATTTCAATCCTCCTTCCTCCCTTTGTAACTAACTTACTCCTTGCTTGATATTTTTGTATCGTGTGTGTAAAAAGCGAACACGAACATATGTATTTGATTGAATGGACAGTGTGACTATCCAGGCGGCTAAATAAATGCACTATATTATATAGGCAGTAATAAAAAATATATAAAAAGTCAAATTAATGGGGGGGGGGACGACGACAGATATACAAATAAATGTCAGTGCGGCGTGAGTAAAAAAAGGTTGAGAACCGCTGGTTTAGGCTGGACTCTGGAAAGACGCTCATCTGAAGTTGCCGCTTGCCGGTCAGGCTGATATGAGTGTGAGCCACTGACTGAATGAAAGCCAGGTGCCGCGGCTGAAGGTATTGTCAGCTCGTCAGCAACATAGTTTGAAAGAATAAAGCTACCTACCTACCTACCTATTACGTTAGCGACCCATTGCTAGCTGCTAACCCAACGTCCTTGGTGGCTAGCTAGCTTGTTTCACAGCTAAATCATTATGTGTGTGTGTGTGTGTGTGTGTGTGTGTGTGTGTGTGTGTGTGTGTGTGTGTGTGTGTGAGAGAGAGAGAGAGAGAGAGAGACTTTGACTTTTAAGATCCTTTATTTAACATTCCAAATAAAATCCATTAAAACTCAATAAAGGTAAAACATAACAAAATTAAGATTTAGCAATATTAAAAAATCCTAAAATACATCATGTTCTCCTTAAAAATAGATTTTACCAAAATAAAAGGATCATAAAAAATCAATTAAAAAAACACAGTGTTTTCTTTCTGTTAAAAACAGATTAAAGCCAAAATTAATAAAAACACTGTAAAACAATAAAAAATAAAATTAAAACTAGAACAAAAACTGGAGCTCCCCCTCCTCACTCACAGCACACAAGGCGTCTCCCACACACCACCTCTCCTGGAAGTCCTCCGGGTTATTATTTAGTTTAAAAAATTCAAAATCCACTCTTATCCGGCTGACCACCAAAACCCTGAACTGCAACACAACATCAGTCAGCCCGGCGCCAGAGATACTGTTCTTTCTGGATTTTAAAATGGCCAATTTTGCCTGACCCATTATAAAATTAATTAAAACACACCTGTTTCTCTTTTTAAAACTGTAGGGAACCCCAAAGATAAAAAGCTCTTTTGTGAACTCCTCGCCTAGGCCCTGCAGGAGCTCCTGTAGAAGATGGAAGAGTGGTCCTAGCCTGACACACTCACTATACATGTGAAACACTGTTTCCTCTGCAGAGCAGAAACAGCACTCTGAGCTAATGCTAGCATCAACTCTGTGGAGAAACCTGCCGGTGGACACAATACAGTGCAGGATCCTCCACTGCAGGTCCCCCGCTCTCTTGGTGAGGGGCAGTTTATACAGCACCCTCCATACTGGCCTGCACCCCTCCTTTACCTCCTAACATGCCCTCCATCTTGAATCCACCAACCCCCTCAACTGGTGGGAATGTGATGCCTTCACACAAATTTGGTAGATCTTCTTACTCTCTGCTGTATGAAGAGTTAGATCTTTAACTGTGTCTAGGTTTAATAACATTCCCTTGTTTCCTACACCCTCCTCTCCTTCACCTACTGCTGGACACACTAGCAGTCCTGGAAAGATGAAGTCTTGTCTCTGCCCTGTGCCGCTGGACATCTCCTCTCTCACAGCCTCCCTGAGCTCGGGGGAAAGACAACTTCTCAGTTCACTGACCATTTTCTCTGCCAGTCTCTCAGAGTGCCAGCCCAGCCGCCCAGCCAGCTGTGTAGCAGTCAGCCAGCAGGAGAGCTCAAAGTTGATAAGATGTCTCAGCCTGGTCACTCCTGCCCTCACAAAGCTGGCACAGAGCGTCATTGACTGAAAGAACCGTACAGGGAAGAGCGGATTGAAAAATAGGGGCTCCTCCAACAGGACCCTGCCTGTCAGGGACCCCTCAACTCTCGCCACCCTCTGCCCTCCAGGCATCTAAAACACTCAAGTAAAAAGAAGAGAGACCTACTTTAGCTAGTCTGGCACTCTCAATTAAAAACAGGTGTTTGTCTATCCCCAGCCCCCCTACTCTGCTGAGGAAAAAACAAGCTAGCCTCTTCCAATGAGCCTCCTCCCCAGCGTACAGGAGCCTCTGAACCGCCTGCAGTCTGAAGGCTGCCACCCTGCTGGCAATGCAGACCAACCCCTGCCCCCCTTCATCAGTGGGGAGATACAGGACCGCTGGCCTCAGCCAATGTCTCCCGCTCCAGAAAAACTCCAGCAGTATTCTTTGGATCTCCTGCACCATGCCCCGGGGAGGGTTCAGACACACCAGCCTGTGCCACAGCATGGAGGCCACCAGATTATTAATCACTAGGACCCTTCCCCTAAAGGACAGCTGGGCCAGCAGTCCCCTCCATCTCTGCAGCCGCCCCCTCACCCTGTCCACTAGGCCCTCCCAATTTTTCTGCATGTATATCTCCACTCCAAAAAACACCCCCAGCACTTTTATACCTGTCCTGTCCCATCTCAGCGCCTCAGGCAGGACAGGGGGGGGTGCAATCATGCCAACTGCCTGACAGGAAGGTGTCACACTTTGCCCAGTTAACTCTTGCTGTAGAGGCTCCTTGGAATGTGTGTAGGCTCTGCTGTAGTGCCTTGATGTCTCCGTCACTGCACACAAACACGTTCACATCGTCTGCATAAGCGGACACCTTCACTGCGACAGAGGAGGGTGAGGAGGGCACTGCCCAGCCAACCAGCCGGCCCCTCAGCAGGTGCAGCAGGGGCTCTATGGCCAGTGAATAAAGCATTCCAGACAGGGAGCAGCCCTGCCTAATACCCCTGCACACTGGGAAGGGCTGACTCAGCCCATTGTTAATCTTTAAAATGCTAAAAACATTCCAATATAAAAGCTGGATATAAGAAATAAAAACAGGGCCAAACCCGAAGGCTTCCAGGGTTTTAAAAAGGTATGTGTGGTCGACCCTGTCAAACGCTTTCTCCTGATCTAAAGAAACCAGCCCAACATTCAAATCACATGTCTTAGCCATTGATAAAAAGTCTCGAATTAAAAACAAATTATCAAAAATGGAACGTCCCGGTATGCAGTAAGTTTGGTCCGTGTGTATTACAGCTCCTATACACATTTTTAGTCTATTGGCCAGACATTTTGAAAAAATTTTAAAATCAGAACATAAAAGCGAAACAGGTCTCCAGTTTTTGAGTAAACACAGGTCTCCTTTCTTGGGCAGTAGTGTGATTACTGCCCGCCTGCAGCTGAGGGGCAGTTCTTTATCTCGGAGGCTCTCTCCCAGCACCTGCAAAAAGTCCTCACCAATCACAGTCCAGAAACTTTTAAAAAATTCAGTGGGCAGTCCATCAATGCCAGGAGCTTTTCCATTTGAAAGCTGTGTAACAGCAGTGGTCAGCTCCTGGTATGTTAGTGGCTTGTCTAATTGGTTCTGTTCTTCCTCGCTCAGGGTGGGCAAATCCTGGAGCAGCAGGTCTGTATCCTTCTGCTCACAAGGCTCTTTGCTGTATAGTTCAGAATAGAATTTTACTGCCTCCCTGCTGATCTCCTCCCGGCTGTACAGCTCCCTGCCGCAAGGCGTCCGGACGCAGTGCATCTTCCGGCTGTCTGCTCTCCTCCTCTCCAAGCCAAAAAAGAAACTGGAGGGGGTGTCCATGTCTTTAAGCCCCATGAAGCGAGAGCGCACCAGCGCCCCCTTCACTCTTTCCTTCAGCAGGCTGCCCAGCATGTGTTTCTGCTCCCTCAGCGTTTGCAGGGTCTGCTCCTGGTGATCTGTGTCCAGGCTGCTCTCTAACTGGAGAATTTTCAACTCCAGCTCTCTCACTGCTGCGTTCAGTGACCCGGTTGAATTGAGTGTGTACTGCTGGCAAAAGATTTTAATCTGCGTTTTGCCAATGTCCCACCACTGCCTAATATTTTTATAATTTGTTTTTTCTTTTTTCCAAATGTTCCAAAAATCATTAAATTGTTTTACAAAAAGTGTGTCCTGTAATAGCTTTAAATTAAAATGCCAGTAGGAGGTGCTGTGAGAGTCAGTGGTGAGTATTACTGTAACTAACAGGCAGTGGTGGTCAGAGAGGCTACTGGGGATGATATTGGCTTTAATGAATTTATTCAAATGAGTGTGTGTTGTGTAGAAGCGGTCTAACCTGGCTCTATATATTTGTTGTGCGCGACAATGAGACCAGGTGTACTGTCTTGCATTGGGGTGCAGACACCTCCAGACATCAACCAGGCCACTGAACTGAAAAACTGCAGCTAATTCACTTGAGGATTGGGGATTGGGTTCCTCATTATTTCTATCCATTGTAAAATCAATAGTGCAGTTAAAATCTCCTCCCACCACCACCACATCATCATTATCAATATTTAAAAGAGCTTGCTTTAATTTATTAAAAATTAAAATGCGTTCCCTTCCTTTATTTGGTGCATAAATATTAATAAAAACAAATACAGTACCACCCAACCTTGCTCTCACTTTTAATAACCTCCCCTTTTCAATTTCTTCAATATCTAAAATTGTTGCTCCTAGGCTGGGCTTAAATAAAATTGCCACTCCTGCACTGGTGCTTGAGCCGTGGCTCAGCACACACGGCCCCCTCCACTCTGCCAGCCACGCCGCCTCATTCTCCCTGTCTGAGTGCGTCTCCTGCAGCAGAGCGACCCCCGCCCGCTTCTGCTCTAAAAACTCACACAGCTGCGCTCTTTTAAAAGACTGTCTGCAGCCATTCACGTTAAAAGAAATAAAAACGCACTTTTCCATAGCGGCTAAAAAAAATAAAACTGACAGAGTAAAACAAGCAACAATAAAAAAATTCTTAAAAGAAGTATCCATTTTTAAAATTATTGTTTGGCAACATTAGCGATCTTTTTCTTAATTATTTGAACATATTTTTTAAGACGGTACCTTTTTTGCTGGTCGAACTCCTCTAATGTTGCCTTTCGTGTGACGATGTGTGCTGAGTGGAGGAATAATCGCAGATCTGGGAAGAAGTTTTCAATTTCAACCCCCCTTTTCCCTTTTGTACTCTCCATAAACTGTTTAAATTCATCTAGGGTATAGATTTTTTCCCCCCTGTTAACGGGTTGGCTATCGGGGATGTCAGAGATAAGCGAGGAGTCAGAGAGCTCGCCCTCCATTTCCTCTGCTCCGTCCTCGCTGTCTGCTCCGCCATCCACGGCTGCCAGCTCCCCCGCGCCGCTCTCCTCTCCTCCTCCCAGCACAGCCACAGCCGTCACCGCTGCCTCTGCCTCCGCTTGCTGGGGTTCAGAGAGAGAAGAGCGCTGCACCGCGCCGGGTTGTAAGCCCGTCGCCGTGCCGCTCCCCTCTCCCTCCATATCAGGAGGGACAGACCCCCCTGCCTGAGACTGCAGGCTCCCCTCCAGCACAGGCTCGGGGCACTGCTCCGTCCCCCGCTCGCTGTTAGGCAGATCTGCAACTTCTTTGTTTTTTTGTTTTTTAAGTCTTTTTTTAGCTACCATCACAAAACCCTCATCATTTTCGGTAGTTTTATTTTGTGCCGGACCGTGGCTGAGTCTCTTCAGCCTCGGCTGTGGTGTGGGCGGCTTCATCCCGATCGGCGGCTCTCTGGTCTCTGCAGACTCCGGCTGGCGCTGCGATGGGGGAGCAGCCTCATCCTCCCGCTCACCCCCAACATCCCCAGCCTCCTCCCTGCCATCAGTACCCTGCTCCTGCCTTTCCTCATTTTTGTTTTTTCTCGGGCAGGCTCTCCTCTGGTGTCCCTGTTCCCCACAGTTAAAACACCGCATTGTATCCGAGCTGACAAACACTACGCAGCCCGTCCCTTCCACACTGAAGCTCCAAGCAACATCAATCACATCCCCCGGGTTATTCAGCAGCAAAAACGCCTGTCTCCGAAAAGACAGGACGTGCTTAACACTTGTATTTCTGCACCCTAATGGTATATTTTTAATTGGGGACACCAGTTTGCCATATCGGGCAAGTTCATTTGCCAAGGTCTCGTTTTTTAAAAACGGCGGCACATTAGACATGATTACCTTGGTAACAGGGGTTACTAAGGGGGATACTTGAATAAAATCTCCTTTCACTGAAAAACCTTCCTCCACTAGCTGATTGACCAGCGATACCTCTTTTAAAAACACGACAAACCTTTTATTCATCCGGGATGCCGATATTATATTGTCACACCCGACCACCTCTCCCACTGCCAGCAGGCACTCCTCCACCGACACGCCGGCATCGGGCAAGCAGCTGACCCCGTGTCGGCGGCTGAGAGCCCCCAGCCCTCCAGAGTGAGATCCCATAACGGGACCT
Organism: Acipenser ruthenus; assembly: GCF_902713425.1. Lineage (NCBI taxonomy): Eukaryota > Metazoa > Chordata > Actinopteri > Acipenseriformes > Acipenseridae > Acipenser > Acipenser ruthenus. The sequence goes on from NW_026708822.1 coordinate 64,657, forward strand.
ACACACACACACACACACTACTCTATACACGGGAAAGTACAAACAAAGCAACGAAACAAAGATATATAAACGAACTAAACAATTAACAATTAAATATATAAATTTGCAAAAAATATAGTAGCGAAAACACTCTCCTACCGCACCAGCGTTCAAACGCTACCGCCTCTCCGCAAGCTCCTCCCACAATCCCACAATCCTCAGCGCGAGAGAGAGAGAGAGAATTATTCTCCACGAGACGTGGTGCCGTGCTGATGTGTCCACTCACTGTCCCTCAGGCTACAGGGAGATTATAGTGCCCTCCCTGAAACACTCACACGTAAAACGTGGCAGAGACTCAGGGGGGATCATTGTGTGGTACAGAGAGGAGCTCACCGACTCTATTAGACCAATAAGAACAGGAGAGACCCACCTGTGGCTAAAAATGAGTAATAGCATTGTCACCTGCCAAACAGATATCTACCTGTGTGCAGCCTACATCCCCCCATCGGACTCCCCTTATTACAAGGAAGACACCTTCCATGATCTCCAGACAGAGATCTGCCACTTCCAGGCCCAGGGAAGTGTGCTGCTCTGCGGTGACTTTAATGCCAGAACAGGCACTCTGCCTGACTTCATGAACTCACAGGGGAACAGCCACATATTCGGACAATCCCCTCTATACCACACGCACATGACCACAAACAGGAATAGCCATGACAGTGTGGTAAATAAAAATGGGAGACAATTATTGAATCTCTGTCAAGGCCTAGGCCTCTATATCATGAATGGCAGGATCAGAGGGGACTCTTTAGGTAGGTTTACATACAGCTCAGCTCTTGGTAACAGTGTGGTGGACTATGCCATCACTGACCTGGACCCCTCCTCTATTAATGCATTCACTGTCAGACCACAAACCCCCCTGTCAGATCACAGTCAAATCACTGTGTTCATAAAAAGAACAGAGCAGATCAACAACACACAGACACAGCCCTGTAAGCTGTACAATCTAAACCATTCCTACAGATGGGCTCCAAACAGCACAGAAATATACAAAGAAGCAATTGGCACCAATGAAATAGAAACCCTAATACACACATTTCAAAACACACAGTATCAACACACAAAAACAGGAGTAACTCTGGCTGTAAAAGATTTGAATAACATATTTAGAAAAGCAGCAGAAAAATCTAAATTAAAAATAGTAAATCGGAAAAACAACCAAAAGAATAAATTCAAAGAAAAGTGGTTTGATGAAGAATGTAAAACTAGAAGGGAAAAACTAAGACAGCTATCCAATCAAAAACATAAAGATCCAGACAGCCCAGATTTACGCCTCAGATACTGTGAGGCACTGAATCAATACAAACACACTCTAAGAAATAAAAAACAAGACCATATTAATAAACAACTCAGCGAAATTGAGGAGTCAATAAACCAAAATCATTTTTGGGAAACCTGGAACAACCTAAATTCAACAAAAAAAGAAGAATTGGCCATCCAAAATGGAAACATTTGGAAAAAACATTTTGAAAACCTTTACAAAGAAATACAAAACAAAGAACAAAAAACTCAAAATGCCATTTGTGAAAAACTAAAAAATTTAGAATCCTGTATTAAGGACAATCAGAACCCCCTCGACACCCCAATCATGGTGGAGGAGCTGAGTGATAAACTCAAGGCCCTCAAATCAAAAAAAGCAAGTGGACCTGACAGCATCAACGCTGAGATGCTCAAACACAGCAGCCCCAAGCTGCAGGAGGCCCTGCTCAAACTCCTCAATCTTGTACTGAGAGCTGGGTATTTCCCTGAGACCTGGAACCAAGGGCTTATAACACCCATATATAAAAGTGGAGACAAATTCGACCCCAATAACTACCGGGGCATCTGTGTGAGCAGTAATCTGGGGAAGGTGTTCTGCAGTATCATTAACGCCCGGATACTGGCCTTCCTTACCGAACACAGTGTCCTGAGTAAGAGTCAGATTGGATTTCTACCAAAACACCGCACTTCTGATCATGTTTACACCCTACACACCCTAATCAATAAACACGTCCATCAAACTAATAAAGGAAAAATATTCGCTTGCTTTATAGACTTTAAAAAGGCATTTGATTCAATTTGGCATAAAGGACTATTTCTTAAACTTCTTCAAAGTGGTGTAGGGGGTAAAGTCTATGACATCATAAAATCGATGTACTCAGAAAATAAGTGTGGTGTGAAAATTGGCAACAAAAGAACAGAATTCTTCACACAAGGGCGTGGGGTGAGACAGGGCTGCAGTCTGAGCCCAACACTGTTCAACATCTATATCAATGAGCTGGCCACAGTGTTGGAGCAGTCTGCAGCCCCTGGCCTCACTCTACATGACACTGAAGTCAAGTTTCTGCTCTATGCAGATGACCTGGTCCTGCTGTCACCCACAGAGCAGGGGCTGCAGCAGAGCCTGGCACTGCTAGAGCAGTACTGTCAGACCTGGGCCCTGGCAGTAAACATGAACAAGACCAGAGTCATGATATTCCAGAAGAAAGCCAGATCTCAGGGAAATAAGTACCACTTCACTCTAGGTAACACCACCCTAGAGCACACCAGCAGCTACACATACCTGGGTCTGACCATCAGTGCGTCAGGGAGCTTTAACCTGGCAGTGAATGCACTAAAGGAGAAAGCACGCAGGGCTTTTTATGCCATAAAGAGGAGGCTCTACAATATAAATCCCCCCGTCAAAATTTGGCTCAAAATTTTTGAAAGTGTAATTCAGCCAATTGCTCTCTATGGCAGTGAAGTGTGGGGTCCAATCACCAACCAGGACTACACAAAATGGGACAAACACCCCACAGAAACCCTGCATGCAGAGTTCTGTAAAAACATCATGAGATTACAAAGAAAAACACCAAACAATGCATGCAGGGCTGAATTAGGCCTTTATCCATTGATTATTAACATCCAAAAAAGAGCATTAAAATACTGGATTCATCTAAAAAGTAGTGACCCAAACTCACTCCATCATAAAGCCCTGCAATACCAAGAGCTCAGCCCAGAAAAGAGTCCCCTCAGCCAGCTGGTCCTGAAGCTCACTGAGCTGAGCAACACTGACATCAGTCAGCTTCAGGACAGCACTGCAAAAACAATTCCAATTAGTGTCAACCAAATTATAAAACACCTGAAACACTCCTATCTGGACCATTGGGATACAAACACTAAAACACAAAACAAACTAGAGTGCTATCGGACCCTAAATAGAAATTACACCCTGGCAGAATACCTGGTAACTGTCAGAAACACAAAGCAGAGGCAGATCCTGACCAAATACCGGCTCAGTGACCACAACCTGGCCATTGAAAAAGGCCGACAGAGGCAAACCTGGCTGGCCAGGGAGAACAGGCACTGTGGTCACTGTGAGACAGGAGAGGTCGAGACAGAGATTCACTTCCTGACACACTGTGAAAAATATAAAAACATAAGGGACATTTTCTTCCCCAAATTCTGTGATTTAGTCCCAGAATTCCCAAAAATGTGTGATACCCAGAAGCTGTCAATCCTGCTGGGGGAAGACAAACACACAGCCAGACTGGCCGGTCAATACGTGGAGACCTGTCATAGCCTGAGGGACAGACCGTGAACACGTCACACTAGAGAGGGAAAAGAGAGAGGGAGGGAGGGAGGGATTCTGTTTAATATAGAAAGAGGGAGGGAGGGAGGGAGGGGGTATTGTTTAATTGAGGGAGGGGGGATTCTGTTTAATAGAGGGAGGGAGGGGGATTCTGTTTAATATAGAGGGGGGAAGGGGGTACTGTTTGATATAGAGGGGAAGGGAGGGATTCTGTTTACTGTATTAATATAGAGGGAGGAGGGATACTGTTAGTATTAAGAAAAATTCTTTGTCTGTATATTTGAGTTGGTTATGCCATGTATGTGCTTTGGCAACACAATTATTTTTATTGTCATGCCAATAAAGCCAATTTGAATTGAATTGAATTGAGAGAGAGAGAGAGAGAGAGAGAGAGAGAGAGAGAGAGAGAGAGAGAGAGAGAGAGAGAGAGAGAGAGAGAGAGAGAGAGAGAGAGAGAGAGAGAGAGAGAGAGAGAGAGAGAGAGTGCGTGAGCATGTTTTGATATCGTCATTCAAAACTAACGTTAGCTAATCACTTCAATTTGGCTTTAGGTGACTAAAGCATAATAGCAACCAAAAAAATAAAGATGGACATAAGGAAGTTTTTTTTTACAAAAAGTCAAAGTGTAAGTAGGAAGATGTTATTAAAGTAATAAACACAATTGATAATGATTCTCATAGCAAATGAAAAAATAATTTACTAATGAAGTTAGCAGAGTCATACTTTCTCTCTAAACAGCATGCATCAATTTATCATTTTATCAGGCGAGTGAAGCAGTGCAGCCTGGTAAAAGCAGTACAGAGGCAGGTGGAGCAACAGGGTCGCAGGTGGGGTCTGTAATGGCTTAGTGATTATAACAGTGAAAGTGTTAGACTCAGTTTTGAGATATATTATTGTTTGAGGCACATTGTGATATAATAGTAGGCTAATGCTGTATAGTAATACTCAGCAAATAAAGTTAGCATAGCCATATATTTTCTCTCTATATGGCATGCATCAATTTATTATTTTATCAGGTGAATGAAGCAATGCACCCAGGTACGAGCAGCAGCACAGACACAGGAGTGGCAGGCAGAGCACGTGAGCGTGCATGTGCTCATGCTTGTAGCGCCAGGGGTATTGGTAGCTTACAGTAAGGCTGGGATAGGTTATAATTCAGGTTATTAGTAATTCTACAGCAGGGATGTCAAACCAGCTTCCAGGAGGGACACTTTATCATAGTGTTTTAAGTGTATACCAGCCAACTTCATGTCAATCAAACTGTCCTCGATTCATGTCCAGCATTCATTTCAAGCCACCAGAAGTTACCATTTAATAGCTGTCTACTAAAAAATTTCTTCCCGGGAGGGCATGCCCCCGAACCCCACTAGCGACCGTGACTCCGCCCCCCTACAAAATTGTGTCCCCACCAATGTTCAAACCAAACCTACGCCCTTGACCTCCGGAATGAAGCAACCGGAGGTGGATGGAAAGACTCAATATTGCAGCTACCGGGGCATGCAAGACTCCATATCGTAGATACCGGGCATGCAATTATATATATATATATATATATATATATATATATATATATATATATATATATATGATGGAGAGGCATATTCCCATTCCCTTAATAGTTAGGATGGTATTTACTCGCGCATACACTCTAAATCTGGGGTTGATACTGTGGAGGAAGCTTTTAAGGTGCTTCGAAGAACCTTTTTACTAGGGTTCCATGAGGAACCTTACAAATAAGGATCTTTTCAGAACCTCAAGGTTCTACTTGGAACCTTTTATGTTTATTTACAAACTTACATGCATAATATTATATATATATATATATATATATATATATATATATATATATATATATATATATATATATAATATGCGTGTCTGCATAATTTGTCTGGTTAAATAACATGCTAGGAATTACTGGTTTGCAATATCAATAAAAACAAAGAAATACTTTTTATAGAAACCCTTTATTACGGTTAGAGCAATAAAATAAATAAATACAGTATAGGAGTTATACTTTTAATTATAACACATAAATGCATACAAATAAAACAGTCTGTATATGTTTCATTACCCTTAGAATAACAACATATATATATATATTAATGTTATTTTTTTTTTATTTTTTTTTTTGGATGTTTGGAGTTTTACTCGCGCATAGTTTTGTATGTTATTTCCGAATTTCTCCTTAGACATGTCTGAAGGGGACACTGTATTAGTTAAAACGTGAATTAACGTATTAAAACGTGTTAACTGTGAGCAGTTACCTTGGGATTACACACCAGGTTCAGACGCATTGAATGGACTAATGTATCCGCAGGCGACCTAAGACTCACCGTTTCAACGGTGTCAGTAGTGCTCAACAGAAAATAATGCATACAGAAAAATATTGTATGCTGGCCATGGGCTTTGGTTAGCATACAGTGTCCCCTTCAGAAACTAAACAGTGGCCTACAGTTTTATGTTTGTCTGAAAAAAACAACTACAATTGGTATTTTTAATAATCATTAACATGTTCATTATTTCAATATACAAACATGCAGTATTTTGCAATTATTTAAATCCAATCTTCTCCACTGCAGTTAAACTATGGTTGTTTTTCCTATGCACTTGACAGTGGTGGTGGGTGTTTTTGCCAAAAACTGCTTTAAGTGTGTGATGCAGTGTTGTAAGATTTATTGACATTATGTTGATAATCAGAACAACAGGGTTCACTAACCTCGACTAGGTCAGGGTTAACACAGTTGAGCTCAGATGAAACAGCCCATTTGCAATGTACAGTACTGGGTGGCTATTGGTCATTCAGCAGTGTGATGCAAATACCTGCAGTTACCACAAAGCGCTGACCTGAGCACACTTGCTCATTTGCTATTCTAGTTTTCTCCCTGGGATGCTCGTACTTAAATATTTAATATAAATGGACTTTAGTTGGTATATAGGGGGCTGGTGTCTATAGAGTTAACACAAACTGTTTTACAATTTCTGAAAATGAAATTAATAAGTTGTGAGCGATGGGGATATAAATAGGCCCAATTAATCCCACACCTGCCGCACACCTTCTGTGAATGATGCAATTGTCAGCAAATGATTTACTGACCATCCCAATATAATTTAGGAGCAAAAGAAACATCTGTAATTGGCGTAATTACAGGGATTAATTATAGCATTGTTTCTTTACCGAATATCTCAATCGTCCTGCCTGGGGACAGACGTGAAGTTGTGTATATATACATTTAGTGTGCCCAATTATTTTACCCCCGATTTTCTCCCCAATTTGGAATGTCCAATTATTTTTTCTCCTCATCGCAGCAATTCCTTACACAGCTCAGGAGATCCAAAGGTTCAGTGGGCGTCCTCCGATCCCACAACCAAACTATTATCCTCTTTTACACCCAGGAACTCGAGAGCGGATGTCAGCGAGCTACTGACCTCTGGAGGACAAAGGCCAGCCCTGCAGGTGTCCGCTTTTGAGCTCACAGGGCGCCTGGCCAGCAGGGTTCACTGTAGCGCAATGAGGAGAAACAGTCCCTTTTGTTTTTGCTTCCCTAACCCACGGGAGTGCCAGAGCCAATGTTACGCTCCCTTTGGAATTCACAGCGAAGACCGACAACTTTGCACAGCCAGGACGCGAACCTGTGCTGTATGACCACACAACCACGCTTTTACCAGGTGAGCCACTCGAGGACCCCCTGATAGTGTTTTTGAGGTTAAGATTCATTTAAAAGTTATAACTAGCTCTTTATTTTATATATATATATATATATATATATATATATATATATATTGCACCAGGATTAGTGAACAAAAGGAAAAGTGAAACGAAGAAACTGTAAAAAGTGACGACTGGACACCAACCACTAAAAGCTGGTAATTTTAAACTTTAAAGAGATAGTTTATACCCTCTAAGCGGGCAATTTCTAATCTCTTTATTCATGCCACTGTCTGGTGCTCCAAGGGAGACTACAGTTGGATTTTTATACCAGCTCTGTTATCCCCAGCTGGGGATGAAATCCATTGCGAAGGGGATGAAGTGGAGGTGGCTGTACACACACACACACAATTTGTTACAAACTGTTTATCCAATTGACAGGAAACTTAGCATCAACATTATAGAGTATACATTAATGATAATATACAAGATTGTGAATGTCACACAGTTTTACATACATCTGGATAATCCCTCATCAGACTGTGATTAAACATTTCATTGCTAATTCTTATTCTATCCTGTACATACTGTTGATATGTCATGTTCATCGTTTAGAGTTTACGTGGCAGGAGATGTATATGTATATATAAGCATAGGCAAATTGTAAGCATGGCAAATTCTTTGTTGAGATTTAGTAATGTCTTTCTCAAAGAGACCCAAGTGTAAATGTTTGTCGTAAGCACCATGGATAATAGCATTTACATAATGTCCCGTGACAAGAAATTACATCTAAAATACAAATGTATTTTTTTCAGATTTGTAAAAAAAGACCTGCTTCTCCTGGTGTTGTATCCTTGCTGGACGGAGATGGTGAAGATGCTGGAGGCGGCCAAGCCAGCACAGTATGGGGTAGATTTGACAAGGGACAAGAAAAGGTAATTAGAATTACAACGTGATGTTTAGGAACCCGCATTAGAGAGACAGATAGATTCAAATTATTATTTTTCTCTGTCCCCTTACATTTGTATGCTGTTTGAAATCATATTTTTGTAATAATCTGTTTTCAGGATATGCCATAGACCTAGGTTAGATGAGCCAAAATGTCTTTATATCAGTAGTAACTGTGTATAGCCAGGTATACAATCGGAAACTTAATTCACTTTTGAGTTATTGTCTATGTTTGGTACACAGCTTATCTTCCTGATTTTATTTTTATTTTTTTTAACTTAGGTTCCATTACCAGTGCTGTCCCATAAAAATGAACCATTTTCCTGCCACATTGTTTCACCCTCTGGACATATCAATGATTCAGATCTTTTACACATATCCATCTTATATGGATGTTTTGTGTTTTGTTTATAAAAAATGTGTACATGTGTAAAGGACTAGGGGTTGTGGTGTTTGTCTGAAGTAAGAGAGTGGTGGTGTAACATCAAATCATTTGCAGCACGAATAAGTCACAGTCACTGGCCATGTCATGCACACTTATTTCTAACTCATTGGTTGATCGAAAATAAGTTTAACATGCAATGGAGTAGTTCATTGGTTTTATACGCTCCCTTTAAAGATGTAATAAACAATCTCATCCAGTGGGATCTCTTTTCAGAGTGTGCAGTAGCAGAAGGGGATTGTGGGAATGTGTGGAGCTAAGGAAGGTAGAAGGAGATGCGCAGTAGAAACCCTGGGATATGTTTACACAATGAACTAATTTGTGGATGAATATCGTTGGTGTTAATTAAAGTTAATAAGACAAAATACCAGGTGGGGGCACCATTAGAGCGCGTCGGTGTGGACATCTTAGGGCCGTTTCCACGGACGGAGGGGGGCAACCGGTACGTCCTGGTGGCCATGGATTACTTTACTAAATGGCCCGAGGCGTACGCAGTCCCCGATCAGAGCGCGACTACCTGCGCGGAGGCACTGCTGGAAGGCATGTTCTGCCGGTTTGGGGTTCCCGACTGAGCTACACAGTGACCAGGGGTGTAACTTTGAAGCGCAGGTGTTTGGTGAGGTGTGCAGGCGGCTGGGTATTAAGAAAACCAGGACGACCCCACTACACCCACAGAGCGATGGATTGGTGGAGCGGTTTAACCGCACCCTTGCCACCCAGCTGACCATGTGGACCTCCCAGCACCAGCGTGACTGGGATCAATGCTTGCCCTTGGTCCTAATGGCCTACCGGACTGCAGTGCATGAATCTACAGGGTGCACGCCAGCGGCTCTTATGTTTGGGAGAGAGCTCCGCACCCCAGTGGACCTTGTGTTTGGCCGGCCACCTCAGCTCCACACTCCGGAACCTACCGGCCCGGAATACCTCCAGCAGCTACAGGACCGATTGGACACTGCCCATGTTTACGCTCGGAAGCACCTCACCTCAGCTGGCCAGCGCCAGAAACGGGCATACGATACTCACTGCCCTCGGCGAAGAAAGGGACTCTGCCCCAAGCTGGCCAGTAACTGGGAGGGCCCCTGTGTTGTTCTGGAGAGGCTCTCCGAGGTGACTTCTCGAGTGCGGCTGCGGACCCGTAGCCGGGCAGTTGTGCTCCACCAAGACCGCTTGGCCCCCTACCGCCCTGGAACAAACTCGGTTGTCCCTGCAGCCAGCCCGGAGGCCAGCTCCCAGGACAGGGAAAGCGCTTCCCCCTTGCAACCACCGAATAGTTCACCAGCTGGTGGCCCAGGTAGGAGCATTCCGGCTCCAGCTGACTCCCAACCCGCTGCACCTGTGCTCCAGCGTGGCCAGCGTATCCGTCGACCACCCCCGGGACTCTCTGACTTTGTGAGACATTAAGTGTTGGGCCAGCGGGACGTTCGGCCCTAAGATGGGGGCTGTGTAACGGGCACGGCTGGACTGACTCGCCGTTGCCACCTGCCGTCGAATAGGGCGCTGTGCCCGGAGCCAGTCCCCTACATTTGGTTAATGTGCAGCCGTGGATGCTGGGAGTACGAACTATGGTAGGGGAGAAACTGAATTATTGTTGTTGTGTTTATTTGTTGTTACTGTAAAAGTTTGCGTACTGTTCAATGCATTTCCCTGTAATTGTTATTACCCTTCCGGTGTTGTTTGATATATATGTGAATGTCACCCTGAGAGGCAGAGTAGTGCTCTGGTGTGGGGAAGGGCTGTGTGTGTGTGTTCATAGAGGGCGCTGACTTGCTGTTAGCTGCTTAATAAACTGCATTACCTAAAAGAGCTATTGTGTGCGTGTCTCCATTAATCCCTGTGCTCGCTACAATATATATATATATATATATATATATATATATATATATATATATATATATATATATATAATTGCGATATGGAGTCTTGCATGCCCCGGTAGCTACGAAATGGAGTCTTACCATCCACCTCAGGTTGCTTCAACCGGAGGTGCATGCAATGATATATATCTTATTGTATTACTTGTATTGTACGCTTGAAATGTTTTTGCTTACGATTGTAAGTCGCCCTGGATAAGGGCGTCTGCTAAGAAATAAATAATAATAATAATAATAATATATATGCATGCCCCGGCAGCTAAATGCTTAGTTACGGCGCTGGGCAAAACCAAAGCCCATGGCTAGTATACAATATTTTTCTGTATGCATTCTTTTCTGTTGAGCACTACTGACACCGTTGAAAGGGTGAGTCTTAGGTCGCCTGTGGATACATTAGTCCAATCAATGCGTCTGAACCTGCATGCGCGAGTAAATACCATCCTAACTCCTAACATCCAAAAAAAAAAAAATAACAAGTAGTGGAGTAGTGGTTAGAGCTCTGGACTCTTGACCGGAGGGTCATGGGTTCAATCACTGGTGTAGGACACTGCTGCTGTACAATTGAGCAAGGTACATTACCTAGATTGCTCCAGTAAAAACCCAACTGTATAAATGGGTAATTGTAGTAAAAATACTGTGATATCTTGTAACAATTGTAAGTCGCCCTGGATAAGGGCGTCTGCTAAGAAATAAATAATAATAATAGTAATAATATATATATATATATATATATATATATATATATATATATATATATATATATATAATTGCATGCCCCGGTAGCTACGATATGGAGTCTTGCATGCCCGGGATATATATATATGCCCCGGTAGCTAAATGCTTAGTTACGGCGCTGGGCAAAACCAAAGCCTATGGCCAGTATACAATATTTTTCTGTATGCATTCTTTTCTGTTGAGCACTACTGACACCGTTTCCCCCCCCCCCCCCCCAGATTTCTGCCAGGCTGTGTTAGGGCCACTGTGTTAGGGTCGTTCACACTGAAACATGTGTAAGAAATTGCAATATTGTTATATTTTTCGCTTCCCATTATAGCGGGGCAGACGTGGCATGGGCGGCGCTGATTTTTCTTTTCGCTCACGGAAAGAACTTTTTTATTTACCGCGTTGCTATCAACCAATGAGAATACATAAGCAAGCTGTACTTGCTCAACCCCAAACACAGATGCATGAAACATATAGGCTATCATTACTGTATATGCTATGTAGCCTAGCTACTACACACATAGATGTGGTAGAGGACATCTACTATGTAATGAGTAGCCTATGTATTTACATAGAATGCACTCGCCTCATGACATATCTTATTGCCAGCTGACCTCTCCAGCAGCCAGCCTACTAATAAGATTATTATTTTTCACGGATTGTGCAGCCAGCTTCATCAAGGGACGGTAACCAAGTCCATCCAGGTCTTGGAGATGGAGTGGTAAATGTACAACCTGTTATTAATTGAATAACTAAAGAAATAAATCAGAATGAAAGCAGTTCTGGACGCTGCTGAGAGAAAACCGGCAAAACTGTTTCAATTCCTGAGTTCGATTACCTACTTGTTTTCATTCTGATTATTTGTTTAGGCTACAACGTGTCCGTCAGCGAATGTCAGTGCAGTGTGATACCAAAAAAAAATGAGTGGTTGGATTTGCTGTCAATCAACCAAGTTTTTTGTTGGATCAGCTGTTTGTACATGTTTTTGTGTTTAAAGGCGCTGTAGTTATACAATGTAGTTAATGCAACTGTGTACACAAGTCCCTCCTCCCCCGAACCTCCAGAAGATTAGGTACCATCGGCAGTCCTGCGTCAGTCAAAGAGTAATTACATTAGTCAGGATTTGTGAAATTAAATAAAATGGTTTGCTTTGCTTTGAACACCAAATGTGAAATGAACAACCATAAGTACGAATGAAATTATATATAGTTACTTATTATCATAATGTGAAATTGAAATCTGATGCGCATGTTAAAAGTTCAAGTCCTTTGCTTCGTATTTCCTTTTTAGTTTTTAAACGGAAGTGTTCTGAACTGAATCTCTCTTTTTAACTATTTTGCACAACAGTGTATTTGGTTATTGGATCTTCTGTTAAAAAAAAAAAAGTTCTTTATTTTTCGACAATAAAACGTCAATGCACTAATAAGAAATCAGGTTGCCAATTTCACCACTGTGACTATCTATTCACCTTAAAAAAGTTACCATTGCCACCCTCTCCCGAAAAAAAATCCTGGCTACGCCACTGTTGCCAGGGTTTATTATTTAAAAATGCGCAGTTTATTTCAAACTTTCAAAACATAATAACATAACAAAGAGTGTCTAAGACCCTTCACCGTTATATTTGTTCTCGTGTGAGACTTTCACTTTTTCAGTCAGCGAAAATATGTGCTAAAACGGAGTGAATTTGAGCCCTGTTAAAATGGCAAAAATACAGCTACGTTTGGAGTTTTTCTACAACAAAAAAGCTAAACCTCCAACGCCAGAGACATCAACAGAAACCGAACCTGACTCTTCTGTAGTTCAGAATGTTACGAACAGCACAAGAGTGTGACGATCCTTCCATTTCAAACGCTCAGGTTAGTGCAGGTGTAGATGTCTGTCGAGGTATGACACAGGCCCGGTTTTTGGGATGGAACCGCATAACAGTCTCGCGTTTTGATTGGTCCATGTCTGTCACATGAATATGTCGTCACACGAGTGGAAAAGCGTGCAGGCATTTTTAACATTGTGATCAGATAGAGTGATCTGCTTTCCACAACCTTACCATTAAAATATAATGTGGTATTACACTGTACTGATATTACAAACTATGAGGAATTACTTTATATAAATTATCATGTTGTGCACGAATGTAGGAATTGGCTTTCTGTGGTGATGTACTTTTTTCTTTCAAGTAGCATATATCGATAATCGTTTTTGCGATATATTTTAATATAAAACATATACGCTATTGCAGCTTTGTTACAGGATACATTAGTTTATCTCTAATGTAATCACAGTTTTACATATAGACTGCCCCTGTTTTCATTTACGTCCCAAATTCTGGGCCGCTTTGCTTTTCAGATAATGTCCCAAATTCTGGTCCGCCTTGGTTTTTAGATAACGTCCCAAATTCTGGGCCGCCTTGGTTTTTAGATAACGTCCCAAATTCTGGGCCGCTTTGGTTTTTAGATAACGTCCCAAATTCTGGGCAGCCTTGGTTTTTAGATAACGTCCCAAATTCTGGGCCGCTTTGCATTTCCGAATTCAGCCCAGTTTTGGGGAATCAGCTGACAGCCGAGTTTCTAAGTCATGCATGCACAGTTTACCATAAACTGGATCGTGAATTTATTTGAGAGTAACCCTTAGTACATTAATCAAAGTTCATGTATTTTTTACTCTCCCCAGAAATCTTTTTTTTTTTTTTTTTTTTTAATGAAAAAAACAAAAATGTAAATGTTAAACGTATTTCTTATTACATGAAGAAACTACATTGCACTGAAATAGATACATGAAAATTAATTAAAGCAGCCGTTTTCCTTTATTAAAGGCTAATATTAAAACACATTTTTGGGAAGGAACATGGTATTCCGAAAAAAGGACATCTCATTTTCTTATGTAACGTCCATCAATATATTGTAGTGTTTCAGGTTCTTTTTGGACAGAAATGAGACTGCAACTGTGAGTAGATGAAGGCCGTTTATTTTGACAATAATTAAATAATCACAAAATAAAATCATAAAGTGATGGTAAGGAGACTGGGAGTCGAAAGTGAAAATAAATGCTTGTAGTAATTTTTCTTTTACCCTACCCTTCCCAGTCTTTTCCCCGCCCCTCTTGTGCGCAAAACCTGAACTCCAATTCCCCTCCACACACGTGTACCACCATGCAACCCCTGCATGCATACACCAACCATGCAACCCCTGCACGCATACACCCACCATGCAACCCCTGCACGCACACACCACCATGCAACCCCTGCACGCATACACCCACCATGCAACCCCTGCATGCATACACCCACCATGCAACCCCTGCACGCACACACCACCATGCAACCCCTGCACGCATACACCCACCATACAACCCCTGCACGCATACACCCACCATGCAACCCCTGCACGCACACACCACCATGCAACCCCTGCACGCATGCACCCACCATGCAACCCCTGCATGCATACACCCACCATGCAACCCCTGCACGCACACACCACTATGCAACCCCTGCACGCATACACCCACCATACAACCCCTGCACGCATACACCCACCATGCAACCCCTGCACGCACACACCACCATGCAACCCCTGCACGCATACACCCACCATGCAACCCCCGCATGCATACACCCACCATGCAACCCCTGCACGCACACACCACTATGCAACCCCTGCACGCATACACCCACCATACAACCCCTGCACGCATACACCCACCTTAGCAATTCTTTGCAAAATATATTTTCGGGTATTCAGCCCCATTCATGTCTATGGCAGTGTTATAAAACACATTTTCAGGCATATCTCTCGAACCCGAGCACGTAGAACCACCATTCAAAGTGATATAGACTCAGGGGAGCACCCCAAACCACCCCCTAAAAAGGTGTGGTGGTTCACCCAAAAACTCATGTCATGACGAAAAAATTCACTTTGCCAAGCCGTCCTGGCATTTGAACCATAAAAATAGTGACTCCTTGTGCGGGGCCCCATGGGGCCCCAACGCAAAAAAAAATATCAAGTTCCTAACCCCCACAGAACCCGAGATACGCCCTGTCAAAAATGTCCAAAAACTACCCTTTTCGGGGTCATATCTCCATGACCCCGGGGCCTAGAAACCGGGTTGAACTTCCTAGGGTCATGTCTGGGGGCCCTCTTTCACAGGGAGCCACCCGTTTTCAAATGCTACATTTTCAACAAATTTTCACATTTTCAGCATGATGGAATGTCAAGGTTGCATTTCCAATAGCTTTTGAGCTCCAGGTTGGCAAAAAAAGTCTAAACTGGTGTCCTTTCTAGCTGGGGACACGTTGCTTGGAGGGATCGACAGGGGCCCCGAGGTGGACCTCCATACCGATTTTCAAGTCTTGGGGACCCCCGGAACCCAAGATACAGCACCCTGAAAAATGCCTATGGGAAATCCCATTATAAAACCCCTTTGGGGCAACGGCCACCATCTGGCGGTGGGGTGGCGTTTGAACCCGTGGCTGATGTCTTTCTTTAGCTAAGACTCTTGTGTATGCAAAGAATGTCCTTCTGAGTTTGTTGGCCCAGGGGTCGTGGAGATACGGGTACGATAAGAGACCACCCCCTTCCCTATGGCAAATCCCATTATAAAAACACCATCGGGGTAAGGCTCAGCTAATGGCGGTCGTGGGTCTTACGAACTCGAAGGAACCCATTTTCTTTAGCTAAGATTGTTGTGCATCTAAAAAGAGTACAGAAGCACCAATTTAAGTCCATTCCAAGTGTTTTGTGATCACAGTATCAGCCTGAGTGTATCAGAGCACAGTTTTGCACCAAAAGCAAGGGGAGGCGAAAAAAAGCACTACATACCCTATTCTTTAAGATATCACTTTGCACTGCAAATTTGAGGAACGCAACCACTTAGCAACTTGCAAATTGGTACTGCAATTTAAAGGCCTGTAGTGCCTAACTGATTCAAGTGTTTTTGGAATGATTCTTGCAAAGACTGATTTATAAGAAAAAAGAGAGATTGACAAACAGCATTTTGCTTTATATGCAGAAACGGGCAACTACAAGAGGGTGTCAAACAAGCTGTGAATGTCCCAGGAGGCTACAGAGTACCTCTGAGTATGAATCCAGATGCTCGCAGTACCTGTTCTTAGATGTCCGAAACCACTGTATCGCTGTATAACTGTATACCCTATAAATATAACTTTTTATTGTGTATTTGAGGAACACAACCAATTACAAACTTCATTTGAATTGCTGTGCTATCAGAATATCAGTGTATAACTTTGCTGGGTATTGCAGTGTATGCTGGGTATCAAAAGGTCTTCAAACTTTTACAAAAGGCCGTCAAAGTTACAAAAAATAGGTGTGCTCCTAACCTAATACTTGTCTTTTTAATTCTGTGCATCCAAATACTTGTAGTTAAAAGTTTTAAGAATTAAGCTTACTGTTTGTTGTTCTGTCCTAAACCAGCAGTTTGTCACCCAGACTTATTAAATAAACAGGGGGGGGGGTCATCAGATTATTCTCCATTTTATTGTAACTGAGGTACCGTTCAGTTGAGCGAAAATTGTAAAGGGGTACTCGAGCTGAAACCTCCAGATAGAAGGGCTACAGTTTCAAAAAAAGGTTGAAAACCCCTGACCTACAGTATAAATGATCAGGAATAGATAAGGGAAATGCTGACTAATACAATACAATAGGATTTATTTGAAGTTGTTGAAGGTCACTGGTCTCTTAAACCCAGAAGTTCTGATAAACCCCTATGCCTCACTATATATTGATGGACATTACATAAGCAAATGAGATGACCTTTTTTTTTTTTTTTGGTATACCATGTTCCTAAATGTTTTCTGAGGAGAGTAAAAAATACATTAACTTTGATTCATGTACTCTTAAATGAGTTAACGGTCCAGTTTATGGTAAACTGTGCATGCATGACTTAGAAACTCGGCTGTCAGCTAAGCAGAATAGCTCAAAAACTGGCCTGAATTCGAAAATGCAGAATTCGGAACGTTATCTGAAAACCAGAGCAGCCCAGAAATTGGGATGTTATCAAAGCGGCCCAGAATTTGGGACGTTATCTAAAAACCAAAGCGGCCCAGAATTTGGGACGTTATCTAAAAACCAAAGCGGCCCAGAATTTGGGATGTTATCTGCAAACCAAATCGGCCCAGAATTTGGGACATTATCTGAAAAGCAAAGCAGCCCAGAATTTGCGACGTAAATGAAAACAGGGGCAGTCTATATGTAAAACTGTGATTACATTAGAGATAAACTAATGTATTCTGTAACAAAACTGCAATAGCGTATATGTTTTATATTAAAATATATCGCAAAAACGATTATCGATATATGCTACTTGAAAGAAAAAAGTACACCACCACAGAAAGCCAATTCTTACATTCGTGCATAACATGATAATTTATATAAAGTAATTCCTCATAGTTTGTAATATCAGTACAGTGTAATACCACATTATATTTTAATGGTAAGGTTGTGGAAAGCAGATCACTCTATCTGATCACAATGTTAAAAATGCCTGCACGCTTTTCCACTCGTGTGACGACATATTCATGTGACAGACATGGACCAATCAAAACGCGAGACTGTTATGCGGTTCCATCCCAAAAACCGGGCCTGTGTCATACCTCTTTTTTGTTCCTCCTCCTCCCCACCTCTGCTCCTTTCCATATCGCACTGTCCGCACAGGGCTCCCTCAGGGGGGGAAGTGAGTCTCACTCCCCCGGCTGTCCGGGTCGGCCTCTCGTCTCAACCACTGCCGCCCGGCTGTTCCTCGCCGGCCTGAGGGGACCCCCTGCCACATCCTATTCTTCTGCTGCTTATGCGCTAAGCCTTCCAGGCCTCAACCTTGCTGTCCCATCTCCTCTCTTCTATTTCAGGTCCAGGACCATTTCAGCCCCCTCATGCAGTAGGCCGTGCCTCCACCTGCCGAGCGGGCCCCGACCGAGGGGGGGGGGGGGGTTCTCTGTTTTCGTCTCTCCTAAACGGACACGAGACACTTTTTCCTAAGCTCTACACGCCGCCCAGCTGCCAGCTTAGCTGCCTGAGGATGCTGCACTGAGTTGCGAAGGATCTGTCCTTTTGTCCTGTTCGTCCCCTTCCTGTCTCTTGCTCCACTAAACGCCCAGCAGCCAGAGGATGCTGCCTGACCCGTCGGGAGCGAGAGTCAGTTTGTTGTATGTTATATGTCTAAACTTTGCTCTCTCTCTCACTTTTACGTCACCCAGCAGTCGGAGGATGCTGTCTGACCCGGCGGAAAGTGTTTATATTTAATCCTTTGCTCTTCTCATGTCTCCCTCTCTACGTCGCCCAGCAGCCAGAGGATGCTGCCTGACCCGACGAGAAGGGAAAACTCCCCTGCACAACACAATACAACATAAATAAATAAATAAATAAATACATTATGCTATCGCTGGCAAAAGGCTGTTTGAAATTTTTAACTACTAAAAGTAGAAAAAGCGCGGTCGACGAAGAAATGCCCCAGCAACAGCGGTTGCCCTCTCAACCAATCAGCTGCCATCGCAACCCACAGCGCGAGGCAGGTGTTCAACGTTTCTTCACAGGCGGTAGAGCTTTCTTCACTGAGAGGTGAGTAAAACCTTTTAATAACGCTAATTATCTTTATTTGTGTGAATGAATGAAAAAAATATAAACTAAAGACGTACAGACAGCTGTACAACATCCACGATTAAAATAAAAAGGTTATTTTGCTTTTGTTAATGATGCGGGTCAATGATAGAATTTCTGAGGTAATTTCTTTTTTTTTTTTTTTTTTTTTTTTTTTTACTAAACCTGATGACGATAATCAATTGGCCTGAACTGAGAGAGGAAAAAGGTAATACTTATGATACTTCTGGGAACTTTCTGACGTAAAATGTTTCATTAAGTCTATGGTTTAATGACGATTTCTAGGATACATGAGTATTAAGTATGAGGTAAATATATGATTTGCTTCTCTGCTACGATTTCTCGGGCGGTTCTGGTACGAAAATAATAAAACACAAATTACTGTATCTTTTTCTCTTGACTAAATGAGACTTTTTTTAACGACGTTCTTTTAAAACCATGGTGTTTAATATAATTTGTCACTCATGCAAACTGAAAACAATTTTATTTTAGTACTACTGTAAAAAAATAAAAAAACAACTTTAAAATACAGTACTGAATAATAATTCCTGGTAATTGTGTGACAAAGCATTAAGTATTGTAGTTTACGGTGTCAATATATGACAGCGTCTGAAATGGTGCGCATCACTTGAACAGTTGAGTAAGCGTTCCAGGCATGTAGACAAAGACGTAAACACACAAACAGATTTAATAAGAAAAAGAGTCACTACATATTATTTCTAACAGGGGTTTTCAATTACATGATAGAAAAAATCAATGTAATTCTGCATATGAAGTTAATTTGATGCATTGGTATTGGGAGACACAAGTACTGTACCTCTAATCAATCTGATCACTTTAGAGGAGGGGCAGTTTCAGTTGCCAACAAACAGCATATATCTTAAAGTGCAAAGGAAAAAAGTGAGTGATCCACAAATGTTTTCGGGAGTACTGTAAGCTTCAGGAAAAACTAAACACAATTTCAAGCTGTCCTTTTAACTAACAGACAAATATTCTTTCATGAAAAAAAGGTTTTCTTTAAAAAACTATTTTACATAACTTTCTACTGTCAATTCAACTGCTGTAGAGAAACATATATATATATATATATATATATATATATATATATATATATATATTAATTGGCTCACATAGCAGACTTTATTGACCATGTTGTTTGGTCAAGATGCATTATGCTGTATGATATTAAACAGCTGATCCTTTTGCTTGACTGGGCAAGGTGAGTATGGGCACATGTTCATACAATCCTTTGGCTCTAAGTCTGGGCAAGGTGGGGCTTGTTTAATCATGTCAAGCATGTGATCATTTTGCCTAGACATGGTCCATCTTACCAGTTTAATGTTACCTGGGGCTTAGCTAGGAATAGATTTTTACTGAGGCAAAAATCAAATTTTTGTCTAAAAAAACCCCAAAACCCTGTGCATATCCTGTTCATGTTACGAAGGTGAAATTTATCATATTTTAAAGCCCGGAGACTATTAATGCAAACTGCAAAGCGATACAACATATTCCTAAAATTACCCTATTCACACTGTTAGAAATATGTGATATTAAAAGGACAAGAAGAATAGAAGTTATAGATATGAACACGTAGATGGGTTTATACCTTCATTGAGAGACATGCGTTTGGTTCACTGCTATTGAAGTTAATGCTGACACTGATGACACTGATGCTACAACTGGAGCTGGTAAGACTGGTGCTGCTACTTCCAAATATTTAACTAGAATTCATAATAGTATATGTATGTATAACATGTGTATTGTAGTTTATTTCCATTTGTATCCATCTTGAAAAGAACCTTTAATTGGATAAATATGTAGGAGACACCCATACGACCTTCAACACAATAATAAAACCTCAGGGCAAGATGCCCCTGCACAACACAATACAACATGAATAAATAAATAAATAAATAAATAAATACATAAATAAATAAATACATAAATAAATGCATTATGCTATCGCTGGCAAAAGGCTGTTTGAAATTCTTTAACTACTAAAAGTAGAAAAAGCGCGGTCGACGAAGAAATGCCCCAGCAACAGCGGTTGCCCTCTCAACCAATCAGCTGCCATCGCAACCCACAGCGAGAGGCAGGTGTTCAACGTTTCTTCACAGGCGGGAGAGCTTTCTTCACTGAGAGGTGAGTAAAACCTTTTAATAACGCTAATTATCTTTATTTGTGTGAATGAATGAAAAAATATAAACTAAAGACGTACAGACAGCTCTACAACATCCACGAGTAAAATAAAAAAAGGTTATTTTGCTTTTGTTAATGATGCGGGTCAATGATAGAATTTCTGAGGTAATTTTTTTAAATTTTTTTTTTTTTACTAAACTTGATGACGATAATCAATTGGGCTGAACTGAGAGAGGAAAAGGGTAATACTTATGATACTTCTGGGAACTTTCTGACGTAAAATGTTTCATTAAGTCTATTGTTTAATGACGATTTCTAGGATACATGAGTATTAAGTATGAGGTAAACATAAGATTTGCTTCACTGCTACGATTTCTCGGGCGGTTCTGGTACGAAAATAATAAAACACAAATTACTATCTTTTTCTCTTGATTAAATGAGACTTTTTTTATCGACGTTCTTTTAAAACCATGGTGTTTAATATAATTTGTCACTCATGCAAACTGAAAACAATTTTATTTTAGTACTACTGTAAAAAAATTAAAAAAAACAACTTTAAAATACAGTACTGAATAATAATTCCTGGTAATTGTGTGACAAAGCATTAAGTATTGTAGTTTACGGTGTCAATATATGACAGCGTCTGAAATGGTGCGCATCACTTGAACAGTTGAGTAAGCGTTCTTTCGCGGGCTAGGATGTAGGCTACACCGCCTTGCAGGTCCAGTGTGCCTAACAACAGAACATTAACATAACATTAAACACCAAATCCCAAATCACAAAGCGCACGCACACACGCAGTCCAGTGGCCACGCCTTCCTGCTCGCACACAAAATTATAAACATAAACATTTGGCTGCCGAGAAAAGCTTAGCTATTTTTCTGTTCGTATGTCACCAGGCATGTAGACAAAGACGTAAACACACAAACAGATTTAATAAGAAAAAGAGGCACTACATATTATTTCTAACAGGGTTTTTCAATTACATGATAGAAAAAAATCAATGTAATTCTGCATATGAAGTTAATTTGATGCATTGGTATTGGGAGACACAAGTACTGTACCTCTAATCAATCTGATCACTTTAGAGGAGGGGCAGTTTCAGTTGCCAACAAACAGCATATATCTTAAAGTGCAAAGGAAAAAAGTGAGTGATCCACAAATGTTTTCGGGAGTACTGTAAGCTTCAGGAAAAACTAAACACAATTTCAAGCTGTCCTTTTAACTAACAGACAAATATTCTTTCATGAAAAAAAGGTTTTCTTTAAAAAACTATTTTACATAACTTTCTACTGTCAATTCAACTGCTGTAGAGAAACATATATATATATATATATATATATATATATATATATATATATATATATATATTAATTGGCTCACATAGCAGACTTTATTGACCATGTTGTTTGGTCTAGATGCATTATGCTGTATGATATTAAACAGCTGATCCTTTTGCTTGACTGGGCAAGGTGAGTATGGGCACATGTTCATACAATCCTTTGGCTCTAAGTCTGGGCAAGGTGGGGCTTGTTTTATCATGTCAAGCATGTGATCATTTTGCCTAGACATGGTCCATCTTACCAGTTTAATGTTACCTGGGGCTTAGCTAGGAATAGATTTTTACTGAGGCAAAAATCAAATTTTTGTCTAAAAAAAAAAACAAAACCCTGTGCATATCCTGTTCATGTTACGAAGGTGAAATTTATCATATTTTAAAGCCTGGAGACTATTAATGCAAACTGCAAAGCGATACAACAAATTCCTAAAATTACCCTATTCACACTGTTAGAAATATGTGATATTAAAAGGACAAGAAGAATAGAAGTTATAGATATGAACACGTAGATGGGTTTATACCTTCATTGAGAGACATGCGTTTGGTTCACTGCTATTGAAGTTAATGCTGACACTGATGACACTGATGCTACAACTGGAGCTGGTAAGACTGGTGCTGCTACTTCTGGAACTGATGCTGACACTGCTGGGACTGGCAGGACTGGTGCTGCTACTGCTGGAACTGGTAAGACTGGTGCTCCTACTGCTGGAACTGGTAAGACTGGTGCTGCTACTGCTGGAACTGGTAAGACTGGTGCTGCTACTGCTGGAACTGGTAAGACTGGTGCTGCTGGGACTGGTAAGTGGTTCTGCTACTGCTGGGACTGGTAAGACTGGTGCTGCTACTGCTGAAACTGGTAAGACTGGTGCTGCTGGGACTGGTAAGACTGGTGCTGCTACTGCTGGGACTGGTAAGAGTGGTGCTTCTACTGCTGGAACTGGTAAGACTGGTGCTGCCACTGCTGGGACTGGTAAGACTGGTGCTGCCACTGCTGGGACTGGTGCTGCTACTGCTGGGACTGGTAAGACTGGTGCTGAAACTGGTAAGACCGGTGCTGACACTGCTGGGACTGGTAAGATTGCTGATACTAATGCTAAGACTGATCGGACTGCTGAGACTGTATGATGCCACAATTAAAAACTGATTTAGAAGACTTTACTTTAAATCAGGGTTTGCTAATCCTCCTATGGCCTGATCTATCGAAACGCTGTAACACTTCCTCCTGGGACATGTCCGCACATATTAGCAGGGCAAGGCCATTCAGTCTATTTTTACCCATACTGCTGCGAGACCAATCAAACATATCGAAACAATGCACTCAGTTAAACTCTTTGTCATCATGAACAGAGACCGTAAGAATCTGTTTGCTGCGGAAAACACGTACTGTCTATATGCTGTCAGAGAATATTTGTTTTTACACTTGGGGCGGGGCAAAAAACATGCAAGGATTTTTTTGTTTGTTTGTTTGAGAACCAAACTAATACACTTATCATATATCATCATGAACAAAGACAATGTTGCTTTAAATGTACATAAATCTACTTTAAACTGCTTCTGGTGTACAGAGGTCAAGGTTGAACGTGGCGCACTGTCCGTGTCTCATTCATGCTGGAACGTAGCTGCAGTTTACTTCAGTATCCAGTGCGTGGTTACCACTGAACAAGCTGTTTAAAGATGCTGAAAATGATTAATAAATAAATAAATAAGTAAATAAATAAATCACCTGTATTAAAAACTTTGGATTTTTGTCTCTAACGAAAACATTCGGAATATATATATATATATATTTTTTGAACTGCTGTTGCCAAACAGTGAATTTATAAATAGAATTACCTCCAATTCTTCTAGCCCATGGCATCAAATACAATACATGAAAAGTATTAAAAACTAACAGCTATAAATTATTACATCAGGGGAGAGGGATGGTGTTGAAATTGAAGAATTAAGGGAATGGGAATATGCAAATAAAGATGATCACAATATAACGTAAGATGCTGCGTCAGCATTTTATTTTTAAAATACAGTGTAAGTGATTTATTTTTCTGTTTTTTATTTTTTTATTTTTTATTTTTTAAGGACCCTACAACTCCCACACCTGTCATTATCTGGGGAAACCCCTTCCATCTTGATACAAAAATTGGTCTGAGAATGAATGGACAACATTTACTTGCTGAGGAGGCTGTGTGGTCCAGTGGTTAAAGAAAAGGGTTCGTAACCAGGAAGTCCACGGTTCAAATCCCACCTCGGCAAACTGACTCATTGTGTGACCTTGAGCAAGCCACTTAACCTCCTTGTGCTCCGTCTTTCGGGTGAGACATAATTGTAAGTGACTCTGCAGCTGATGCATAGTTCACACTCCCTAGTCTCTGTAAGCCTTGGATAAAGGTGTCTGCTAAATAAACAAATAATAATAACCTGAGGCCCTCACCCAGAGATTTGGGCTTCTTTTTTCCTTGTATTTTGTGTACAATATCAAATACCCACAGAGAAAAAACAGCCTAATATTATATTGAGAAATGTATTTTGGGTACTCCAAAAAGATCAGAAAACTCCACCTAGTATAGTGGGAATAGTAAACTTTCTTTTGTCAGGCGCCAGGTCGGGAAAGCAATAAGGGTGTTGGTTCTGCTATAATAACCACAGGCTCAGGGATTACTATTTTTTTTTTTTTCTTTTGAGCAGACACCCTTACCCAGGGCAACTTACAGTTGTATACAGCTATGCTGATGATAACCACCTGTTATCTGTCCCTAAAGCAAGGACATTCTTCTGCCTGGGTGTTATTAGCTACTTGCCTTACAGACATCAAGCATTGGATGTCACAGAATCTCCTAATGTTGAATTGAGATAAAACAGAGGTTATGCTAGTGGGCTCACAGAACCAACTAAAAGGAAATGTAGGATTACATGAGCACGACCCTTGCAGTCTCTCATCAAAATTTAAAGTCGAAATTAAGAGTTTGAGGGTAATCTTTGAGTCTGATCTATCATTTTAGACTCATACTAGGGAAGTTACTAAAGTATATTTTTACCATTTGAGAAATATAGCCAAACTTAGACCAACTCCCCAATAATGTTGTTGAAGCTGACATCCTGGGATTCTTCAAGAAGCTGCTTGATGAGATTCTGGGATCAATAAGCTACTAACAACAAACAGAAATAAGAAATAAATAATAAAAGAAACAACCTTCTTATGTTCTAATTATTTCTGTATCTGATGCCGAGAGAATAATACATGTCTTTGTTTCATCTAGAATTGATTATTGTAATGTACTTTTTTAAATGGTGATTTTGCTGTTAACTTATAAGGCCCTGAATGGATTAGCGCCTCATTATTTACAGGAGTTACTGACACCGTATCTTCCAAACCACACTCTGAAATCACAGGATGTGGGGCTGCTGGTTATTCCTAGGGTCAACAAAACAACACGGGAGGCAGGGCTTTTTTCTGGAATGCTCAGCCTTCGTTTATCAGGAAATCTGGGTCCATTACAGTTTTCAAGTCAAGACTAAAAACACACTTTTATAAAATGGCTCGCTTATCTTAGTGGGTTTTAATGTAACTTTAAAATTGGTGCTTTTGTATTGTGTATACTGTTTAAATCTGTATTTAAATGGGCTGAGTGTAGCAGTTATATGTGTGACCTGCTATACAAACGGATTGTGATTTTTTTCCTGCTATGTACTATACAGTGCTTTGCGATACTTTTGTATAAAAAGCGCTATCTAAATGCAATAAATAAATAAATAAAAATAAATAAATGTGTTAATATTTTTTATAATACTTGTTTTATAAAATACTTGTGACTAAAGTTAGGTTTTTGCTTGTTTTGTTTGTAATTAAATTAATTACATTATGGATAATATATTATGATTAGTTATAATTAATATATTTATATATCTACCTGTCAAGAAATGTTGTCAGCCTTTCACTTATTTGTGTATTTGTTATTCTAAGAGTAATGAAACATATACAGACTGTTTTATTTGTATGCATTTATGTGTTATAATTAAAAGTATAACTCCTATACTGTATTTATTTATTTTATTGCTCTACCCGTAATAAAGGGTTTCAATAAAAAGTATTTCTTTGTTTTTATTGATATTGCAAACCAGTAATTCCTAGCATGTTATTTAACCAGACAAATTATACAGACACGCATATTATATATATATATATATATATATATATATATATATATATATATATATAATATTATGCATGTAAGTTTGTAAATAAACATAAAAGGTTCCAAGTAGAACCTTGAGGTTCTTAAAAGATCCTTATTTGTAAGGTTCCTCATGGAACCCTAGTAAAAAGGTTCTTCGAAGCACCTTAAAAGCTTCCTCCACAGTATCAACCCCAGATTTAGAGTGTATGCGCGAGTAAATACCATCCTAACTATTAAGGGAATGGGAATATGCCTCTCCATCATATATATATATATATATATATATATATATATATAATTGCATGCCCCGGTATCTACGATATGGAGACTTGCATGCCCCGGTAGCTGCAATATTGAGTCTTTCCATCCACCTCCGGTTGCTTCATTCCGGAGGTCCATGCAATTATATATATATATATATATATATATATATATATATATATATATATATATATATATATATATATTTGCATGCCCCGGTAGCTAAATGCTTAGTTACGGCGCTGGGGAAAACCAAAGCCCATGGCCAGTATAAAATATTTTTCTATATGCATTATTTTCTGTTGAGCACTACTGACACCGTTGAAACGGTGAGTCTTAGGTCGCTTGCGGATATATTAGTCCAATCAATGCGTCTGAACCTGGTGTGTAATCCCAAGGTAACTGCTCACAGTTAACACATTTTAATACGTTAATTCACGTTTTAAGTAATACAGTGTCCCCTTCAGACATGTTAAAGGAGAAATTCGGAAATAACATACAAAATTATGCGCGAGTAAATACCATCCTAACTCCTAACATCCAAAAAAAAAAAAAGAAAAAAATAACAATAATATATATATATATATATATATATATATATATATATATATATATATATATATATATATATATATGCATGCCCCTGTAGCTAAATGCTTAGTTACGGCGCTGGGCAAAACCAAAGCCCATGGCCAGTATACAATATTTTTCTGTATGCATTATTTTCTGTTGAGCACTACTGACTGTTGAGCACTGGAAGGGAAGGCGATGCAAGCATTGCTCGATTTAGACCCAGAGGAGCCGTGTGACTTCCATACCCTATCCACGGCTCTCCAGCGCCGCGTTGGCCAAGTGGAGTCAGCCGTCAGCCTGCGCTATCTCCTTGCCACGCGCAAGAGAGTCAGTGTCGAGAAACTCGGGATACTGGCCGCAGACACTAAATACTTGGCACGGAGGGGGTATCCTGGTTTACCTCCGGCTGTACAAGAAGACCTGGCGATGGAGGCGTTCATCCGTGGCTTGAAGCCCACCGCGCTCTGACAACAGGTTCGGCTCGTTGCCCCAACCTCCCTAGAGCAGGCTTTAACCCATGCCCTAAGGATTGAGGCCGTGCTCGAGGAGGGCGAGAGAGTCCGGATCCCCAAAGTCTGCGCGGTCAGAGGAAAGGATGATAGCGATGGAGACGAGGATACCGCCGCTGTCAGGCAGACCACTCCTGTAAGGCGCTGCTGGAACTGCGGAAGCCCGGGTCACCTGCATGCACAATGCCGCCGCCGCCGTCACCCAGTACCATCTGAAGAAGAGACGTCATGGGCGGGAAACGAAAAAGGAGCGGCGTAAACGGGGGACCGCAGCTCCTTCACCTTCCTTCCCCCACCCATAGAGACAAAGAGAACGACGCGTGGCAATGGTGGGCCGTGTTGGCCGGGGCAACAGTCTGCATGCACCCTGCCTCTTAAATGGGGTGCAGTGCAAGGCCTTGGTCGACACAGGCTCCACCATCTCCATCCTGCAGCCCAGGGTCCTCCCCAGAGAAAGTGACGGATGGCTGGAAGGCTGGACGCCCACCACGGTTCGCCTCCGCACTGTCACCGGCCAGGTCGCGTCCATGCTGGGACGACGGCATCTGGAGATCCAGCTCGGAGACTGCACGATCCAACACGAATTCTGGCTGGCGGAGATACAGGATCGCTGCATTCTGGGCCTGGACCTCCTGAACAAAGTAGGAGCTACCATCGACTTGGCTGAGGGAACCTTGTGCCTTGGCCAGAGCCAACTGCGCCTGATTCCGGGTCGGGAGAAGGAAGGGGAGCAACGCCGCACCAGAACCACCGTGCGGCATAGCCAGATGAGGGAGGTTCGTCGGACGCAGGGGGGCAGGACCCGGCCTCTCCCAGAAGCAGAGGACAGGACATCGGCGATGGAGTTTGCAAGGGCTTCAACTGTCTCCGCCCCCTCTCCTGCAGAACTTTCACCACCCCCTGCAACCACAACTGGTGGAACACAGGACTGCAGGATAACTGATGCGGTGAAAGCGCTGTGGCAGAGGAGTAAGGAGGGTCTATCTCAGGGCCAGCGGGACCAGTTATGGGAACTATTAAGGGGGACATTTAAGGACTTGGACATTTTTGCTGCAAACATAGAGGACTGTGGGCGGACTGGATTAGTTCAGCACAGCATTAACACGGGAGACGCGGCTCCGATCCGGGAGCGGCCACGGCGGCTACCCTTGGCAAAGCGGGAAGCGGCCGAGGGCATGATTCTGGAAATGGCCACTGCCGGGGTAATTGAACCATCGGCTAGCCCCTGGGCCGCGCCAGCCCTGCTAGTAAAAAAAAAGACGGGTCACTGCGGTTCTGTGTGGATTATCGCAAACTGAATGCAGTGACACACAAGGACTCGTACCCCCTCCCCAGAATCGATGAAGCTCTGGACTACATCACAGGCTCCCGCTGGTTCAGCTCCCTCGACCTGCGCAGCGGATACTGGCAGGTTGAGCTGGCCCCTGAGGCATGACAGAAAACTGCATTCTCCATTGGCCAGGGTCTGTGGCAGTTTTCAGTGATGCCCTTTGGACTGTGCAATGCCCCAGCAACGTTCGAGCGCCTGATGGAGCGGGTGCTCACCGGAGTTCCACGGACCCATTGTGTTGTATACCTGGATGACTTACTGGTGCACGCCACCACCTTTTCGGCGGCACTGCAGAACTTGCGGACTGTGTTCGAGCGCATCCGTGGAGCTGGCTTAAAACTCCACCCTGGGAAGTGCAACCTGCTGAGAAGAGAAACACACTTCCTCGGACATGTTTTCGGGGCAGACGGCATTGCCACAGACCCTGCTAAAGTGACTGCTGTAAAGGACTGGCCGGTCCCCAGGACTGTGACAGAGGTGCGTAGCTTTCTGGGCCTGGTGTCTTATTACCACCGCTTTGTGAAGGACTTTGCTCAGATCGCCAGGCCCCTGCACCGCCTGACTGAGAAAGGGGGCTGGTTCAGCTGGGACACCGACTGCGCAGCTGCCTTTGGGGAATTGCGAGAGGCCCTTGTGAAGGCCCCAGTCTTGGCGTTCCCTGACCCCCAAAAACCGTTCATCCTGGACACGGACGCGAGCGATGTGGGGATCGGAGCAGTGCTAGCCCAGGAAGGCTCGGACGGAGAACAAGTGGTCGCGTACTACAGCTAAGCTCTTAGTAAAACAGAGCGGAACTATTGTGTGACTCGCCGGGAACTGTTGGCTGTAGTACGGGCCGTGCACCACTTTCGTCCCTATCTCTACGGGTGAAGATTCAAGCTGCGCACGGATCACGCCTCCCTGCGGTGGCTGCTCAACTTCCGCGAGCCCGAAGGACAGGTGGCTCGCTGGATAGAGACACTGCAAGGGTATGCCTACACAATAATGCAGATGCCCTGTCCCGTCGCCCCTGCTTCTCTGAGGACTGTAAGCACTGCCATCGGATGGAGGAGCGAGAGGCACAGCGGTCCTTGGAGGAGCGAGTAAGTGCTGCCACTGTAGCTGTGGAGACCCCCCTTGAGTTGCCAGCGGGGGAGATCCAGCGTCAGCAGGGTCTGGACGCTGAGCTGGCACCGCTGATCCGCTGGTTATCGGCGGGTCAGCGCCCAGCCAGACGTGCGGTGTCAGCCCTCTCCCCGGAGGTAAAAGTGCTGTTGGCGCAATGGGAATGTTTGAGCCTCCGGGAAAGTGTGCTGTACCGTTTCTGGACAGACCCTGCGACAGGGCGCAAGCGGCTACAAGTGGTGGTTCCTCAAGCTCTCCGAGAGACCGTCCTGCGAGCCGTGCATGGCGGACCAGCCACTGGACACTTCGGCGTTGCCAAGACCCTGGGTCGGCTTCGGGAGCGGTTCTACTGGGGACGGTGCCGACGTGATGTGGAGACTTATGTGCGACGCTGTGACCAGTGCACCGCCCGGAAGGGCCCCTTGGACCGCTCTCATGCCCCGCTCCAGCAGTACCAGGTGGGGGCACCATTAGAGCGCATCGGTGTGGACATCTTAGGGCCGTTTCCACGGACGGAGGGGGGCAACCGGTACGTCCTGGTGGCCATGGATTACTTTACTAAATGGCCCGAGGCGTACGCAGTCCCCGATCAGAGCGCGACTACCTGCGCAGAGGCACTGCTGGAAGGCATGTTCTGCCGGTTTGGGGTTCCCGAGGAGCTACACAGTGACCAGGGGCGTAACTTTGAAGCGCAGGTGTTTGGTGAGGTGTGCAGGCGGCTGGGTATTAAGAAAACCAGGACGACCCCACTACACCCACAGAGCGATGGATTGGTGGAGCGGTTTAACCGCACCCTTGCCACCCAGCTGACCATGTGGACCTCCCAGCACCAGCGTGACTGGGATCAATGCTTGCCCTTGGTCCTAATGGCCTACCGGACTGCAGTGCATGAATCTACAGGGTGCACGCCAGTGGCTCTTATGTTTGGGAGAGAGCTCCGCACCCCAGTGGACCTTGTGTTTGGCCGGCCACCTCAGCTCCACACTCCGGAACCTACCGGCCCGGAATACCTCCAGCAGCTACAGGACCGATTGGACACTGCCCATGCTTACGCTCGGAAGCACCTCACCTCAGCTGGCCAGCGTCAGAAACGGGCATACGATACTCACTGCAAGGGCCGGGGATTTCAAGCTGGGCAGCAGGTCTGGGTTCACTGCCCTCGGCGAAGAAAGGGACTCTGCCCCAAGCTGGCCAGTAACTGGGAGGGCCCCTGTGTTGTTCTGGAGAGGCTCTCCGAGGTGACTTATCGAGTGCGGCTGCGGACCCGTAGCCGGGCGGTTGTGCTCCACCAAGACCGCTTGGCCCCCTACCGCCCCGGAACAAACTCGGTTGTCCCTGCAGCCAGCCCGGAGGCCAGCTCCCAGGACAGGGAAAGCGCTTCCCCCTTGCAACCACCGAATAGTTCACCAGCTGGTGGCCCAGGTAGGAGCATTCCGGCTCCAGCTGACTCCCAGCCCGCTGCACCTGTGCTCCAGCGCGGCCAGCGTATCCGTCGACCACCCCCGGGACTCTCTGACTTTGTGAGACATTAAGTGTTGGGCCAGCGGGACGTTCGGCCCTAAGATGGGGGCTGTGTAACGGGCACGGCTGGACTGACTCGCCGTTGCCACCTGTCGTCGAATAGGGCGCTGTGCCCGGAGCCAGTCCCCTACATTTGGTTAATGTGCAGCCGTGGATGCTGGGAGTACGAACTATGGTAGGGGAGAAACTGAATTATTGTTGTTGTGTTTATTTGTTGTTACTGTAAAAGTTTGCGTACTGTTCTATGCATTTCCCTGTAATTGTTATTACCCTTCCGGTGTTGTTTGATATATATGTGAATGTCACCCTGAGAGGCAGAGTAGTGCTCTGGTGTGGGGAAGGGCTGTGTGTGTGTGTTCATAGAGGGCGCTGACTTGCTGTTAGCTGCTTAATAAACTGCATTACCTAAAAGAGCTATTGTGTGCGTGTCTCCGTTAATCCCTGTGCTCGCTACAATATATATATATATATATATATATATATAATTGCGATATGGAGTCATGCATGCCCCGGTAGCTACGAAATGGAGTCTTACCATCCACCTCAGGTTGCTTCAACCGGAGGTGCATGCAATGATATATATCTTATTGTATTACTTGTATTGTAACGCTTGAAATGTTTTTGCTTACGATTGTAAGTCGCCCTGGATAAGGGCGTCTGCTAAGAAATAAATAATAATAATAATAATAATATATATGCATGCCCCGGCAGCTAAATGCTTAGTTACGGCGCTGGGCAAAACCAAAGCCCATGGCCAGTATACAATATTTTTCTGTATGCATTCTTTTCTGTTGAGCACTACTGACACCGTTGAAAGGGTGAGTCTTAGGTCGCCTGTGGATACATTAGTCCAATCAATGCGTCTGAACCTGCATGCGCGAGTAAATACCATCCTAACTCCTAACATCCAAAAAAAAAAAATAACAAGTAGTGGAGTAGTGGTTAGAGCTCTGGACTCTTGACCGGAGGGTCATGGGTTCAATCACCGGTGTAGGACACTGCTGCTGTACAATTGAGCAAGGTACATTACCTAGATTGCTCCAGTAAAAACCCAACTGTATAAATGGGTAATTGTAGTAAAAATACTGTGATATCTTGTAACAATTGTAAGTCGTCCTGGATAAGGGCGTCTGCTAAGAAATAAATAATAATAATAGTAATAATATATATATATATATATATATATATATATATATATATATATATATATATATATATATATATATATATATATATATATATATATATATATATAATTGCATGCCCCGGTAGCTACGATATGGAGTCTTGCATGCCCGGGATATGGATATATATATATATATATATATATATATATATATATATATATATATATATATATATATATATATGCCCCGGTAGCTAAATGCTTAGTTACGGCGCTGGGCAAAACCAAAGCCTATGGCCAGTATACAATATTTTTCTGTATGCATTCTTTTCTGTTGAGCACTACTGTTCTCGTGTGAGACTTTCACTTTTTCAGTCAGCGAAAATATGTGCTAAAACGGAGTGAATTTGAGCCCTGTTAAAATGGCAAAAAGAAAGCTACGTTTGGAGTTTTTCTACAAAAAAAAAGCTAAACCTCCAACGCCAGAGACATCAACAGAAACCGAACCTGACTCTTCTGTAGTTCAGAATGTTAAGAACAGCACAAGAGTGTGACGATCCTTCCATTTCAAACGCTCAGGTTAGTGCAGATGTAGCTGTCTGTCGATAAGAGACTTTTTCCTGTAAAGTGTTGTTTGCAGCTCTCTTGATTGTGATAATCTGGCGTAGAACTGTTTGTGATGAAATATCTGGTAATGTTAGAAAGCTAGCTTAATGTTTACATAAAAATGGTTAAAATCGGGCATCGGGTTTGAGCACGTTTTTTTTTTTTTTTTTCGGGGGGGGGGATGGGGGTGCTGTGCCCCACCAGTTTTTCAAGCAATGAGTCGCCAATACCCGGTAGCTAAATACTTAGTTACGGCGCTGGGCAAAACCAAAGCCTTTGGCCAGTATACAATATTTTTCTGTATGCATTATTTTCTGTTGAGCACTACTGACACCGTTGAAACGGCGAGTCTTAGGTCGCCTGCGGATACATTAGTCCAATCAATGCGTCTGAACCTGGTGTGTAATCCCAAGGTAACTGCTCATTGTTAACACGTTTTAATACGTTAATTCACGTTTTAAGTAATACAGTGTCCCCTTCAGACATGTTAAAGGAGAGATTCGGAAATAACATTTAAAACTATGCGCGAGTAAATACCATCCTAACTCCTAACATCCAAAAAAAAAATTATATATATATATATATATATATATATATATATATATATATATATATATATATATATATATATATATATATATATATTTGCATACCCCGGTAGCTAAATGCTTAGTTACGGCGCTGGGCAAAACCAAAGCCCATGGCCAGTATACAATATTTTTCTGTATGCATTATTTTCTGTTGAGCACTACTGACACCGTTGAAACGATAAATACCATTCTAACTCCTAACATCAAAAAAAAAAAAAAAGAAGCCATGAGTCGCCAATGGGCGGGGTTAACCAAATAATTTAAAGTGGGTGGGGCTAACCAAACCATTTAAAGTGGGTGGGGTTAACCACGTCATTTCATAAACCTTACTTGTTGTGCACTTCCATTTACTATATCGGTATCAGGGATATTATTTAAATAGTTCACACTTGGGTAAGAAAAGAATAGTATTATTATTTGTTTATTTTAGCAGACGCCTTTATCCAAGGCGACTTACAGAGACTAGGGTGTGTGAACTATGCATCAGCTGCAGAGTCATTTACAATTACGTCTCACCCAAAAGACAGAGCACAAGGAGGTTAAGTGACTTGCTCAGGATCACACAATGAGTCAGTGGCTGAGGTGGGATTTGAACCGGGAACCTGGTTACAAGCCCTGTTCTTTAACCACTGGACCACACAGCCTAATACAACATTTATATAAAATATATTAAAATATCATGATATAACAAGATTTGTTTAAATGATTATCCAGATACAGTATAATATACATAAGAAATTGAAATTGACTTTCAGCACACACAAAAAAAAGAAAGTAAAACATCTTTGGTGATCTGGGAGAGGAGAGTGCTGCAAGTTCCTTATTATTTCAGTGTTTCAGCCACACCTAATAAGATTGCATGAATGGCATTAACACATGCTCACAGTCCCTACACTGGGTAGAATGGAATTGCTCTTCCTGTGAAATGAGAAAACGTTTTTCACAGTAATCATTACCCAACATCCTTTGAAGACCTGCAGCAACATATAGGCAAGGTTGATAAGGACTTCAGTTAAAATTCTGGTCTACCTGGATTAGTTTCTTGTGGTTTTACCCTAGAAGATAAATATCTAGAATATGGGAATATTGCCTGCAAGTGAGTAAAATGTTTTTCTTTCTTACGTTAGAAGTTGTTTCACCTTGAATGGAACTACCATATATTTGCAGAAATTAACTTTCAATGGATACTATGTCTCAAGTTAGAAATACGAGTTTCATTAGAGTTAATTTTGTTCAGTTTAAATAATAAGTAATGCAAATAAATACATAGTTTTAAGAATACAATTTTATCTATTTCTACCAACCTTCATTGTTTTGTCTGTTTCAGACCCCTCTACATAGGGGCAGGAATAGCCACAGTCAGTGTGACCACAAGCAGGCAGACAAGCAGCAGTGACCTCATCTTCAGAGCTCAACACTGAACCACAAGCATGTTGCAGGATGTTATATAGCAGTTTAGCTTAGGGCTCCTCTCAATTTCAAAAACCTCACAAAACAGCAAGAGAATGATATAGCAGTTTGGTGTACTGTAAAGCCTATAAAGTGAGATTTGGAGTGAAGATCTTTTACGAATGTTGAAGTATTGATGGATTAAATAATACTTAATATTTATGTAACTTCTGGACTTACAGAGACTAGGGTGAGTGAACTATGCATCAGCTGCATAATGGATTTAATTATGAGTTTTTGCCACTGAACAACACAAAAAAGTCCATAATGTCAAAGTGAAAAATAAAATCTACAAATTGTTCTAAATTAATTACAAATACAAAACAGAAAATAATTGATTGCATAAGTATTCACCCCCTTGAGTCAATATTTGGTAGAGGCACCTTTGGCAGCAATTACAGCCACGAGTCTATTTGTATAAGTCTCTACCAGCTTTGCACATCTGGACACTGCAATTTTTGCATCTTCACGAGCTTTCCAGGCCCTGACGCAGAGAAGCATCCCCATAGCATGATGCTGCCACCACCATGCTTCACGGTAGGGATGGTGTTCTCAGGATGATGTGCGGTGTTAGGCTTGCGCCAAACATAGCGCTTAGCGTTGTGGCCAAAAAGCTCTATTTTGGTCTCATCACACCATAGAATCTTCTTCCACTTGGTCTCAGAGTCTCCCACATGCCTTCTGGCAAACTCTAGCCGAGATTTGATGCAAGTTTTTTTCAACAATGGCTTTCTTTTTGCCACTCTCCCATAAAGGCCAGTTTTGTAAAGCACCCGGGCTATTGTTGCCGTATGCACAGTGTCTCCCAGCTCAGCCGTGGAAGACTGTAACTCCTTTAGAGTTGCCATAGGCCTCTTGGTGGCCTCCCTGGCTAGTGCCCTTCTCGCCCGGATACTCAGTTTTTGAGGACAGCCTTTTCTAGACAGATTCACAGTTGTGCCATATTCTCTCCATTTCTTAATAATGGACTTTACTGTGCTCCGGGGGATATTCAATGCCTTGGAAATGTTCTTATATCCTACCCGATTGGTGCTTTTGAAGAACCTTATTCCGGATTTGCTTTGAATGTTCCTTCATCTTCATGATGTAGTTTTTGTTAGGAAATGTACTAACCAACTGTGGGACCTCCCAGAGACAGGTGTATTTAACCTGAAATCATGTGAAACACCTTAATTGCACACAGGTGGACACCATTCAACTAATTATGTGACTTCTAAAGACAATTGGTTGAGCCAGAGCTTATTTAGGTGTGTCATAGCAAAGGGAGTGAATACTTATGCAATCAATTATTTTCAGTTTTATATTTGTAATTAATTTAGAACAATTTGTAGATTTTATTTTTCACTTTTCACTTTTTGTGTTGATCAGTAGCAAAAACTCCTAATTAAATCCATTTTGATTCCATTTGTAACACAATAAAATGTGGAAAAGTCCAAGGGGGGTGAATACTTTTGAGTGTCACTGTGTATATATATATATATATATATATATATATATATATATATATATATATATATATATATATATATATAATGATAAGTCAGTCCGTCCTATAACCTCCAGATGTCCACATGACCAAATACAAATTCCCCATAAACTGATCTAAAGAATAAATAAGTTATTAACACATTAACTATTGGCTAATGAGTAATTAT
The DNA here is from genome assembly GCF_902713425.1 of Acipenser ruthenus. NCBI lineage: Eukaryota > Metazoa > Chordata > Actinopteri > Acipenseriformes > Acipenseridae > Acipenser > Acipenser ruthenus. The sequence continues at coordinate 101,857 of NW_026708822.1, forward strand.
AGCTATAGAAATTGAGGCAATCAAGGCTTTTGGTTTTAGAAAAAGAAAAAAAACATGACTGTGCCAGATTACAAAATGTACATCAGTACCCATTTGCAGTCATGCACTGTGACGACAATATATTTTTCATAATCTGCCATTTATCTTTAGAACATTATAGAAAGGCTTTAGTAGACAGACATTTGAAATTACTGAAAAAAGAGATCTTAAAGTTGCAACCCTTAGCATATAGATGAATCATTTCCCTGATGTTAAAAACCAAATTGCAACCAGAGATATATTTTTTTAAAATATTGCTCGAGCAGGAATATGTATTTTAAAGATCCTCAAGGAGGCTAGTAATCCAAGATTCAGGGCCACACTGTAAATGGCACTGCCTATATCTTGAAGAAATACTTAAATAAAAATATTATAATAGAAATCCCAAATCCAAGAAAGAAGATAACCACTCTAATTTTTTTAAGCCTTTAAGAAATTGGATTTAAAGCTTGATTAGTCATTAGCCTTTTCTGTGTGTTAATTCATCATGTCAAAATTGGTAATGTTTAATTATTGTTAATTACACATATTAGGTGTACTCCACTGACATTGTGTGGTTGTAGAACTAATTTACAGGTCAGAAAACCTTTAAAAGATTGCATGAAATTCTCAAGGACTTATGCAAGTGTTAAAGCTTTGTGAACACAACAAAACAGCTGTCAAAAGCATTCTGTCTTAAAAAGACATAAATCCATTAAAATGAACACCCTCCCACCAACCCACATCCTTCACACACATGCATATACACAAACACACACAAGAAGAATACCAATTTCAAAAGATACCAAAATAAACTCAAGAACAAAGTGATTTTTATTTTTGTTCTTTATTAAAATGTCTTCATCTAGACAATGTGGGGAAGCTATAAAAAAAGGCCAACAAGATGCTCGGATATATTGTGATAAGTGTTGAATTTAAATCAAGGGAAGTAATGTTAAAACTTTACAATGCATTAGTAAGACCTCATCTAGAATATTGTGTTCAGTTCTGGTCACCTCGTTACAAAAAGGATATTGCTGCTCAAGAAAGAGTGCAAAGAAGAGCGACCAGAATTATCCCGGGTTTAAAAGGCATGTCGTATGCAGACAGGCTAAAAGAATTGAATCTATTCAGTCTCGAACAAAGAAGACTACGCGGTGATCTGATTCAAGCATTCAAAATGCTAAAAGGTATTGACAATGTCGACCCAGGGGACTTTTTCGACAAGGACCAGGAGTCACAAATGGAGATTAGATAAAGGGGCATTCAGAACAGAAAATAGGAGGCACTTTTCTACACAGAGAATTGTGAGGGTCTGGAACCCGCTCCCCAGTAATGTTGTTGAAGCCGACACACTGGGATCCTTCAAGAAGCTGCTTGATGAGATTCTGGGATCAATAAGCTACTAACAACCAAAAGAGCAAGATGGGCCGAATGGCCTCCTCTCGTTTGTAAACTTTCTTATGTTCTTAAAGTGTTTGTTTACTTAGGCATGAGCATGCTGTATATGCTATCCTGACACAGATACATGATTTACTAGCGCAGGATTTAAAAAAAAAAAAAAAAAGAACAATATTTGGTTATCAGGCCAACATGCATTTGACTGTGATTTTTCTGCACTTCGACTGGCAGGATCACGACGTCACTTGTTGGATCCACCTTCACATTAGGACAGGATCAGCTGTATGCTGGGGAAAGGTGAGAATCCTTTTAATAAAACTTCCCATGTAGTTTGTTTAATGTTTGGTATCACTTATCCTCAAAATGGGCAAAATCTGCTACGATCACAAGATATATGGTGTCTGATTTAGTTGCTTGATAAGGAAGAAATCTAGATGGTGCTATTTTTTCATCAGCGTGTGTCAACATTCTATAGAACCATTGAATAGTAGACCCCTCTATCTGGTAAATAGGGGCATATTAATCAAGCTTGTAAAAACTGAAGCATTTCACTTTTTTTTTTTTTTTTTATAAATTTAGTCGTTGCCAATTATTTTTTATTATTTTCTCCCCAATTTGGAATGGCCAATTATTTTATTATGCTCAGCTCACCGCTACCACCCCAGGGCTGACTCTGGAGGGCGAAGACAAACACACGCTGTCCTCCGAAGCGTGGGCCAATTGAGCACCGCCCCCTGGGAGCTCCCATCCTCGGTCGGCAAAGGAATAGCCTGGACTCGAACTCGCGATGTCCAGACTATAGGGCACATCCTGCACTGCACGTGGAGTGCCTTTACTGGATGCGCCACTCGGGACCCCCGGCATTTCACTTATTGTTCATTACAATGGATTTTGTATCATCCCGCAACCACGCTGGGTTTCACTGAGGTCATTGTGATAGAGCTGATTGTTTTAATATTTTCAATATTGTTTTTCAAAGTGTGCTAAATCAGTTTTTCCTGTTGCTATGGCCAACGGTTTCATCCTAGGAATCTGAAAAATAGTAATGGCATTTGCAAAGTTGTTTCTATTATCAATAATTGTATTAAGAGTTCCAAAATAATGCAATGTAAACAAAAACTGACAAGTTTAAATATCTTTTAATTGATTTTTAAAAAACAAATAAAAAAAATGGACTAACTGAAGGTGACATGTTTTCTGATTGATTTGGTAATGAAGTGCCACATAACACTGCAGTCTAGGGAATGGCTACAGGAAAGATAACTTACTGTTACAGGAGCCTCCTTTTTAGCTGATATTACAGATAGGCAGCCCAGACAAGGTCTTGGACGTCTCTTTGGGTTGGCTTCGAATTGTCTCTTTTCTCTGATCGGAATGTCTGGAGGGGAGGTGGCCTTCTGGTAAGATAGCAATAAGATTTAAAAAATGACATCTCTGTAAAAATTAAAAAAGGCAGTACCCCACCATCAAGTATAATTTTACACTAAAATATTTTGTCTTATTAACTTTAATTAACACCAACGATATTCATCCACAAATTAGTTCATTGTGTAAACATATCCCAGGGTTTCTACTGCGCATCTCCTTCTACCTTCCTTAGCTCCACACATTCCCACAATCCCCTTCTGCTACTGCACACTCTGAAAAGAGATCCCACTGGATGAGATTGTTTATTACATCTTTAAAGGGAGCGTATAAAACCAATGAACTACTCCATTGCATGTTAAACTTATTTTCGATCAACCAATGAGTTAGAAATAAGTGTGCATGACATGGCCAGTGACTGTGACTTATTCGTGCTGCAAATGATTTGATGTTACACCACCACTCTCTTACTTCAGACAAACACCACAACCCCTAGTCCTTTACACATTTACACATTTTTTATAAACAAAACACAAAACATCCATATAAGATGGATATGTGTAAAAGATCTGAATCATTGATATGTCCAGAGGGTGAAACAATGTGGCAGGAAAATGGTTTATTTTTATGGGACAGCACTGGTAATGGAACCTAAGTTAAAAAAAATAAAAATAAAATCAGGAAGATAAGCTGTGTACCAAACATAGACAATAACTCAAAAGTGAATTAAGTTTCCGATTGTATACCTGGCTATACACAGTTACTACTGATATAAAGACATTTTGGCTCATCTAACCTAGGTCTATGGCATATCCTGAACACAGATTATTACAAAAATATGATTTCAAACAGCATACAAATGTAAGGGGACAGAGAAAAATAATAATTTGAATCTATCTGTCTCTCTAATGCAGGTTCCTAAACATCACGTTGTCATTCTAATTACCTTTTCTTGTCCCTTGTCAAATCTACCCCATACTGTGCTGGCTTGGCCGCCTCCAGCATCTTCACCATCTCCGTCCAGCAAGGATACAACACCAGGAGAAGCAGGTCTTTTTTTACAAATCTGAAAAAAATACATTTGTATTTTAGATGTAATTTCTTGTCACGGGACATTATGTAAATGCTATTATCCATGGTGCTTACGACAAACATTTACACTTGGGTCTCTTTGAGAAAGACATTACTAAATCTCAACAAAGAATTTGCCATGCTTACAATTTGCCTATGCTTATGTATACATATACATCTCCTGCCACGTAAACTCTAAACGATGAACATGACATATCAACCGTATGTACAGGATAGAATAAGAATTAGCAATGAAATGTTTAATCACAGTCTGATGAGGGATTATCCAGATGTATGTAAAACTGTGTGACATTCACAATCTTGTATATTATCATTAATGTATACTCTATAATGTTGATGCTAAGTTTCCTGTCAATTGGATAAACAGTTTGTAACAAATTGTGTGTGTGTGTGTACAGCCACCTCCACTTCATCCCCTTCGCAATGGATTTCATCCCCAGCTGGGGATAACAGAGCTGGTATAAAAATCCAACTGTAGTCTCCCTTGGAGCACCAGACAGTGGCGTGAATAAAGAGATTAGAAATTGCCCGCTTAGAGGGTATAAACTATCTCTTTAAAGTTTAAAATTACCAGCTTTTAGTGGTTGGTGTCCAGTCGTCATTTTTTACAGTTTCTTCGTTTCACTTTTCCTTTTGTTCAGTCATCCTGATGCAATATATATATATATATATATATATATATATATATATATATATATATATATATATATATATATATATATATATATATATATATATATATAAAATAAAGAGCTAGTTATAACTTTTAAATGAATCTTAACCTCAAAAACACTATCAGGGGGTCCTCGAGTGGCTCACCTGGTAAAAGCGTGGTTGTGTGGTCATACAGCACAGGTTCGCGTCCTGGCTGTGCAAAGTTGTCGGTCTTCGCTGTGAATTCCAAAGGGAGCGTAACATTGGCTCTGGCACTCCCGTGGGTTAGGGAAGCAAAAACAAAAGGGACTGTTTCTCCTCATTGCGCTACAGTGAACCCTGCTGGCCAGGCGCCCTGTGAGCTCAAAAGCGGACACCTGCAGGGCTGGCCTTTGTCCTCCTGAGGTCAGTAGCTCGCTGACATCCGCTCTCGAGTTCCTGGGTGTAAAAGAGGATAATAGTTTGGTTGTGGGATCGGAGGACGCCCACTGAACCTTTGGATCTCCTGAGCTGTGTAAGGAATTGCTGCGATGAGGAGAAAAAATAATTGGACATTCCAAATTGGGGAGAAAATCGGGGGTAAAATAATTGGGCACACTAAATGTATATATACATAACTTCACGTCTGTCCCCAGGCAGGACGATTGAGATATTCGGTAAAGAAACAATGCTATAATTAATCCCTGTAATTCCGCCAATTACAGATGTTTCTTTTGCTCCTAAATTATATTGGGATGGTCAGTAAATCATTTGCTGACAATTGCATCATTCACAGAAGGTGTGCGGCAGGTGTGGGATTAATTGGGCCTATTTATATCCCCATCGCTCACAACTTCTTAATTTCATTTTCAGAAATTGTAAAACAGTTTGTGTTAACTCTATAGACACCAGCCCCCTATATACCAACTAAAGTCCATTTATATTAAATATTTAAGTACGAGCATCCCAGGGAGAAAACTAGAATAGCAAATGAGCAAGTGTGCTCAGGTCAGCACTTTGTGGTAACTGCAGGTATTTGCATCACACTGCTGAATGACCAATAGCCACCCAGTACTGTACATTGCAAATGGGCTGTTTCATCTGAGCTCAACTGTGTTAACCCTGACCTAGTCGAGGTTGGTGAACCCTGTTGTTCTGATTATCAACATAATGTCAATAAATCTTACAACACTGCATCACACACTTAAAGCAGTTTTTGGCAAAAACACCCACCACCACTGTCAAGTGCATAGGAAAAACAACCATAGTTTAACTGCAGTGGAGAAGATTGGATTTAAATAATTGCAAAATACTGCATGTTTGTATATTGAAATAATGAAAATGTTAATGATTATTAAAAATACCAATTGTAGTTGTTTTTTTCAGACAAACATAAAACTGTAGGCCACTGTTTAGTGTCTGAAGGGGACACTGTATGCTAACCAAAGCCCATGGCAAGTATACAATATTTTTCTGTATGCATTATTTTCTGTTGAGCACTACTGACACCGTGGAAACGGTGAGTCTTAGGTCGCCTGCGGATACATTAGTCCAATCAATGCGGCTGAACCTGGTGTGTAATCCCAAGGTAACTGCTCACAGTTAACACGTTTTAATACGTTAATTCACGTTTTAAGTAATACAGTGTCCCCTTCAGACATGTCTAAGGAGAAATTCGGAAATAACATACAAAACTATGCGCGAGTAAAACTCCAAACATCCAAAAAAAAAAATAAAAAAAAAATAACATTAATATATATATGTTGTTATTCTAAGGGTAATGAAACATATACAGACTGTTTTATTTGTATGCATTTATGTGTTATAATTAAAAGTATAACTCCTATACTGTATTTATTTATTTTATTGCTCTACCCGTAATAAAGGGTTTCTATAAAAAGTATTTCTTTGTTTTTATTGATATTGCAAACCAGTAATTCCTAGCATGTTATTTAACCAGACAAATTATGCAGACACGCATATTATATATATATATATATATATATATATATATATATATATATATATATATATATATATATATAATATTATGCATGTAAGTTTGTAAATAAACATAAAAGGTTCCAAGTAGAACCTTGAGGTTCTTAAAAGATCTTTATTTGTAAGGTTCCTCATGGAACCCTAGTAAAAAGGTTCTTCGAAGCACCTTAAAAGCTTCCTCCACAGTATCAACCCCAGATTTAGAGTGTATGCGCGAGTAAATACCATCCTAACTATTAAGGGAATGGGAATATGCCTCTCCATCATATATATATATATATATATATATATATATATATATATATATATATATATATATATATATATATATAATTGCATGCCCGGTATCTACGTTATGGAGTCTTGCATGCCCCGGTAGCTGCAATATTGAGTCTTTCCATCCACCTCCGGTTGCTTCATTCCGGAGGTCAAGGGCGTAGGTTTGGTTTGAACATTGGTGGGGACACAATTTTGTAGGGGGGCGGAGTCACGGTCGCTAGTGGGGTTCGGGGGCATGCCCTCCCGGGAAGAAATTTTTTAGTAGACAGCTATTAAATGGTAACTTCTGGTGGCTTGAAATGAATGCTGGACATGAATCGAGGACAGTTTGATTGACATGAAGTTGGCTGGTATACACTTAAAACACTATGATAAAGTGTCCCTCCTGGAAGCTGGTTTGACATCCCTGCTGTAGAATTACTAATAACCTGAATTATAACCTATCCCAGCCTTACTGTAAGCTACCAATACCCCTGGCGCTACAAGCATGAGCACATGCACGCTCACGTGCTCTGCCTGCCACTCCTGTGTCTGTGCTGCTGCTCGTACCTGGGTGCATTGCTTCATTCACCTGATAAAATAATAAATTGATGCATGCCATATAGAGAGAAAATATATGGCTATGCTAACTTTATTTGCTGAGTATTACTATACAGCATTAGCCTACTATTATATCACAATGTGCCTCAAACAATAATATATCTCAAAACTGAGTCTAACACTTTCACTGTTATAATCACTAAGCCATTACAGACCCCACCTGCGACCCTGTTGCTCCACCTGCCTCTGTACTGCTTTTACCAGGCTGCACTGCTTCACTCGCCTGATAAAATGATAAATTGATGCATGCTGTTTAGAGAGAAAGTATGACTCTGTTAACTTCATTAGTAAATTATTTTTTCATTTGCTATGAGAATCATTATCAATTGTGTTTATTACTTTAATAACATCTTCCTACTTACACTTTGACTTTTTGTAAAAAAAACTTCCTTATGTCCATCTTTATTTTTTTGGTTGCTATTATGCTTTAGTCACCTAAAGCCAAATTGAAGTGATTAGCTAACGTTAGTTGAATGACGATATCAAAACATGCTCACGCACACTCTCTCTCTCTCTCTCTCTCTCTCTCTCTCTCTCTCTCTCACACACACACACACACACACACACACACACACACAGACACATAATGATTTAGCTGTGAAACAAGCTAGCTAGCCACCAAGGACGTTGGGTTAGCAGCTAGCAATGGGTCGCTAACGTAACAGGTAGGTAGGTAGGTAGCTTTATTCTCTCAAACTATGTTGCTGACGAGCTGACAATACCTTCAGCCGCGGCACCTGGCTTTCATTCAGTCAGTGGCTCACACTCTTTCATTCAGTCAGTGGCTCACACCTGTACGGTTCTTTCAGTCAATGACGCTCTGTGCCAGCTTTGTGAGGGCAGGAGTGACCAGGCTGAGACATCTTATCAACTTTGAGCTCTCCTGCTGGCTGACTGCTACACAGCTGGCTGGGCGGCTGGGCTGGCACTCTGAGAGACTGGCAGAGAAAATGGTCAGTGAACTGAGAAGTTGTCTTTCCCCCGAGCTCAGGGAGGCTGTGAGAGAGGAGATGTCCAGCGGCACAGGGCAGAGACAAGACTTCATCTTTCCAGGACTGCTAGTGTGTCCAGCAGTAGGTGAAGGAGAGGAGGGTGTAGGAAACGAGGGAATGTTATTAAACCTAGACACAGTTAAAGATCTAACTCTTCATACAGCAGAGAGTAAGAAGATCTACCAAATTTGTGTGAAGGCATCACATTCCCACCAGTTGAGGGGGTTGGTGGATTCAAGATGGAGGGCATGTCTGGAGGTAAAAGAGGGGTGCAGGCCAGAATGGAGGGTGCTGTATAAACTGCCCCTCACCAAGAGAGCGGGGGACCTGCAGTGGAGGATCCTGCACTGTATTGTGTCCACCGGCAGGTTTCTCCACAGAGTTGATGCTAGCATTAGCTCAGAGTGCTGTTTCTGCTCTGCAGAGGAAACAGTGTTTCACATGTATAGTGAGTGTGTCAGGCTAGGACCACTCTTCCATCTCCTACAGGAGCTCCTGCAGGGCCTAGGCGAGGAGTTCACAAAAGAGCTTTTTATCTTTGGGGTTCCCTACAGTTTTAAAAAGAGAAACAGGTGTGTTTTAATTAATTTTATAATGGGTCAGGCAAAATTGGCCATTTTAAAATCCAGAAAGAACAGTATCTCTGGCGCCGGGCTGACTGATGTTGTGTTGCAGTTCAGGGTTTTGGTGGTCAGCCGGATAAGAGTGGATTTTGAATTTTTTAAACTAAATAATAACCCGGAGGACTTCCAGGAGAGGTGGTGTGTGGGAGACGCCTTGTGTGCTGTGAGTGAGGAGGGGGAGCTCCAGTTTTTGTTCTAGTTTTAATTTTATTTTTTATTGTTTTACAGTGTTTTTATTAATTTTGGCTTTAATCTGTTTTTAACAGAAAGAAAACACTGTGTTTTTTTAATTGATTTTTTATGATCCTTTTATTTTGGTAAAATCTATTTTTAAGGAGAACATGATGTATTTTAGGATTTTTTAATATTGCTAAATCTTAATTTTGTTATGTTTTACCTTTATTGAGTTTTAATGGATTTTATTTGGAATGTTAAATAAAGGATCTTAAAAGTCAAAGTCTCTCTCTCTCTCTCTCTCTCTCTCTCTCTCTCTCTCTTTCTCTCTCTCTCTCACACACACACACACACACACACACACACACACACACACACACACATAATGATTTAGCTGTGAAACAAGCTAGCTAGCCACCAAGGACGTTGGGTTAGCAGCTAGCAATGGGTCGCTAACGTAATAGGTAGGTAGGTAGGTAGCTTTATTCTTTCAAACTATGTTGCTGACGAGCTGACAATACCTTCAGCCGCGGCACCTGGCTTTCATTCAGTCAGTGGCTCACACTCATCAGCCTGACCGGCAAGCGGCAACTTCAGATGAGCGTCTTTCCAGAGTCCAGCCTAAACCAGCGGTTCTCAACCTTTTTTTACTCACGCCGCACTGACATTTATTTGTATATCTGTCGTCCCCCCCCCCACCATTAATTTGACTTTTTATATATTTTTTATTACTGCCTATATAATATAGTGCATTTATTTAGCCGCCTGGATAGTCACACTGTCCATTCAATCAAATACATATGTTCGTGTTCGCTTTTTACACACACGATACAAAAATATCAAGCAAGGAGTAAGTTAGTTACAAAGGGAGGAAGGAGGATTGAAATAATATGACAACGCATTAACCAACAAACACAAACATCGAATTAAACTGATTATATTTATTCTTATTTTTTAAAATAAATGTGAAAATTGTGGCACAATGTACACCGTTTAAGAATGACTAGAATTTTTTTTTATTATTTTAAACCCGGAGATTTACCTTTCACTCCCGAGTCCTTGTGCACTTTCGCACTTCAATGAAAACAACACACTCTGCTGGTCCCTGACGTCAGCCACGCACTGAGTCCGTGTTACAGTGATGCAGTATGGAAGGGCCAAAGTCAATCAAATTAGCGTTTTTTTTTTGTTTTGTTTTTTTTGGAGGAGGGAGGACTAACGAGCGGGAGGGGCGGGGGGCTTGAGAGAGTTAACCCTTTGTGGAGCAGATAAAATGACTTGACAAAAGACGTTTAAGATTTATCAAAATTATTGGTAGGGACAATTCAACGGTCCCTTGACATTGGTAGGGACATGTCCCTACCATCCCTAGCTAAATCTACGCCGGTGCCGGAGGTCCATTATTATTATTATTATTTATTTCTTAGCAGACGCCCTTATCCAGGGCGACTTACAATCGTAAGCAAAAACATTTCAAGCGTTACAATACAAGTAATACAATAAGAGCAAGCAATACAATAACTTTTGTTCAAGTAAAGTACAAGTTTGACAAACCACAATTCAATAATACAGCAGGTAATAGTGATAGTTACATCAGGATGTGAGTAAATACAAAGTACTACAGGTTAAAAACTTGGCAGATTACAGTATTCTGAAGTACAGGATTAAATGCAGTAAAATAGGGGCTGATAAGAGCAAAATAAAGCACATTTACATGAAGGGTGATAGTGTCCCAGGATACAAACAGAGGAGTTCTACAGGTGCTCTTTGAAGAGGTGAGTCTTAAGGAGGCGCCGGAATGTGGTCAGGGACTGGGCAGTCCTGACATCTGTAGGAAGGTCATTCCAACACTGCGGAGCAAGGGTGGAGAAGGAGCGGGCTTTGGAGGCAGGGGAGCGTAGCGGTGGTAGAGCTAGTCTTCTAGTGCAGGCGGAGCGGAGAGGTCAAGTGGGGGTGTAGGGAGAGATGAGGGTCTGGAGGTAGCTGGGTGCAGACTGGTCAAGGCATCTGTCCATGCAATTTATATATAGGACAGTCTTAGGTCGCCTGCGGATACATTAGTCCAATCAATGCGTCTGAACCTGGTGTGTAATCCCAAGGTAACTGCTCACAGTTAACACGTTTTAATAGACAGATATATATATATATATATATATATATATATATATATATATATATATATATATATATATATATATATATTTGCATGCCCCGGTAGCTAAATGCTTAGTTACGGCTCTGGGCAAAACCAAAGCCCTTGGCCAGTATACAATATTTTTCTGTATGCATTATTTTCTGTTGAGCACTACTGACACCGTTGAAACGGTCAGTCTTAGGTCGCCTGCGGATACATTAGTCCAATCAATGCGTCTGAACCTGGTGTGTAATCCCAAGGTAACTGCTCACAGTTAACACGTTTTAATACGTTAATTCACGTTTTATGTAATACAGTGTCCCCTTCAGACATGTTAAAGGAGAAATTCGGAAATAACATACAAAACTATGCGCGAGTAAATACCATCCTAACTCGTAACATCCAAAAAAAAAAAAGAAAAAAAAAATAACAATTATATATATATATATATATATATATATATATATATATATATATATATATATATATATATATATATATATATATATATATATATATATATATATATATATATATATATAATTGCATGCCCGGTATCTACGGTATGGAGTCTTGCATGCCCCTGTAGCTGCAATATTGAGTCTTTCCATCCACCTCCGGTTGCTTCATTCCGGGGGTCCATGCAATTTATATATAAATATAGCTCCTCCCACAATCCCACAATCCTCAGCGAGAGAGAGAGAGAGAGAGAGAGAGAGAGAGAGAGAGAGAGAGAGAGAGAGAGAGAGAGAGAGAGAGAGAGAGAGAGAGAGAGAGAGAGAGAGAGTGCGTGAGCATGTTTTGATATCGTCATTCAACTAACGTTAGCTAATCACTTCAATTTGGCTTTAGGTGACTAAAGCATAATAGCAACCAAAAAAATAAAGATGGACATAAGGAAGTTTTTTTTTTACAAAAAGTCAAAGTGTAAGTAGGAAGATGTTATTAAAGTAATAAACACAATTGATAATGATTCTCATAGCAAATGAAAAAATAATTTACTAATGAAGTTAACAGAGTCATACTTTCTCTCTAAACAGCATGCATCAATTTATCATTTTATCAGGCGAGTGAAGCAGTGCAGCCTGATAAAAGCAGTACAGAGGCAGGTGGAGCAACAGGGTCGCAGGTGGGGTCTGTAATGGCTTAGTGATTATAACAGTGAAAGTGTTAGACTCAGTTTTGAGATATATTATTGTTTGAGGCACATTGTGATATAATAGTAGGCTAATGCTGTATAGTAATACTCAGCAAATAAAGTTAGCATAGCCATATATTTTCTCTCTATATGGCATGCATCAATTTATTATTTTATCAGGTGAATGAAGCAATGCACCCAGGTACGAGCAGCAGCACAGACACAGGAGTGGCAGGCAGAGCACGTGAGTGTGCATGTGCTCATGCTTGTAGCGCCAGGGGTATTGGTAGCTTACAGTAAGGCTGGGATAGGTTATAATTCAGGTTATTAGTAATTCTACAGCAGGGATGTCAAACCAGCTTCCAGGAGGGACACTTTATCATAGTGTTTTAAGTGTATACCAGCCAACTTCATGTCAATCAAACTGTCCTCGATTCATGTCCAGCATTCATTTCAAGCCACCAGAAGTTACCATTTAATAGCTGTCTACTAAAAAATTTCTTCCCGGGAGGGCATGCCCCCGAACCCCACTAGCGACCGTGACTCCGCCCCCCTACAAAATTGTGTCCCCACCAATGTTCAAACCAAACCTACGCCCTTGACCTCCGGAATGAAGCAACCGGAGGTGGATGGAAAGACTCAATATTGCAGCTACCGGGGCATGCAAGACTCCATATCGTAGATACCGGGCATGCAATTATATATACACTACCGGTCAAAAGTTTTAGAACACCCCCATTTTTCCAGTTTTTATTGAAATTTAAGCAGTTCAAGTCCAGTGAATAACCTGAAATGGTACAAAGGTAAGCGGTAAACTGCTAGAGGTTACCAAAAACTGAAAAATAATGTACATTTCAGATTTATACAAAAAGGCCTTTTTCAGGGAACAAGTAATGGGTTAACAACTTACAGCTGTTCTGCAGCAATGGAAGTAAATTAAGCCTTGAAAGTTGATGCTAACAATTCCTACAGGTGTCCCAACTTTTGTTGATTACTTACAAACCCTCTGTCTGTATAAAAGCAGTGTTGGAACAGACTGTGTTACTACACCCTCTTAAGCATTATTTGGACAGTATTGTACTGCAGGAAGTGGTATATTGCTCTCATAATGGCGAGAAAAAAGGCAATTAACAAAGGAAGACAGACAGACCATTATAACCCTTAAAAGTGTAGATCTTTCCTTTAGAGAAATTGCAAAGAAAGCCAAGGTGTCAGTGAGTACAGTTTCCTACACCATCAAAAGGCACTTGGAAACTGGAGGAAACTCTGACAGGAAGAGGTCTGGCAGACCCAAAGCCACAACAGAATCAGAAGACAAGTTTCTGAGAGTCAACAGCTTGGGTGATAGGCGGCTCACAGGACAACAGCTTCAAGCACAGCTTAACACTGGTCGAAGTAAGCAAGTCTCAGTTTCAACTGTGAAGTGAAGACTTGGAGCTGCAGGTTTGACAGGTCGAGTGGCAGTAAGAAAGCCATTGCTAAGATGGCAAAATAAGAAAAAGAGGCTTGCCTGGGCCATGAAGCACCGCCAGTGGACCACTGAAGACTGGAAGTTCTTATGGACCGATGAATCAAAATTTGAAATCTTCGGTTCATCACGCAGGGCTTTTGTACGCCGTCAAGTAGGCGAAAGGATGGTTCCTCGGTGTGTGACACCAACTGTCAAACATGGAGGAGGAAGCGTGATGGTCTGGGGCTCTTTTGCTGGATCCAGAGTCAGCGACTTGCACAGAGTGAGTGGCACCCTGAACCAAAACTGCTACCACAGCATTTTGCAGCGCCATGCAATACCCTCTGGTATACGCCTAGTTGGTCAGGGGTTCATCCTACAGCAAGATAATGACCCAATACATACCTCCAGGCTATGTCAGAACTACCTTAGAAGAAAAGAACAAGACGATAGGCTTCAAATCATGGAATGGCCAGCACAGTCTCCAGACTTAAACCCCATCGAGCTGGTTTGGGATGAACTGGACAGAAGGGTGAAAGCAAAGCAACCTACAAGTGCAACACATTTGTGGGAACTTCTGCAACAGTGTTGGGAAGAACTTTCCGAACAATATTTGATTTCCATTGTAGAAAGAATGCCACGAGTGTGTTCGCTGTTATATCTGCAAAAGGTGGCTACTTTGAGTCAAAAATTTAGATTAAATTTTGTTAAACAAAACGATTCCATGATTTCATTACAGGACCATGATCTCCAATTGTTTATTTGTTCTATGCTTTAATTTCAGAGTACATTGAGACATTAAAATGCGTAAATTTCACTAAAAACTGGAAAAATGGAGGTGTTCTAAAACTTTTGACCAGTAGTGTATATATATATATATATATATATATATATATATATATATATATATATATGATGGAGAGGCATATTCCCATTCCCTTAATAGTTAGGATGGTATTTACTCGCGCATACACTCTAAATCTGGGGTTGATACTGTGGAGGAAGCTTTTAAGGTGCTTCGAAGAATCTTTTTACTAGGGTTCCATGAGGAACCTTACAAATAAGGATCTTTTCAGAACCTCAAGGTTCTACTTGGAACCTTTTATGTTTATTTACAAACTTACATGCATAATATTATATATATATATATATATATATATATATATATATATATATATATATATATATATAATATGCGTGTCTGCATAATTTGTCTGGTTAAATAACATGCTAGAAATTACTGGTTTGCAATATCAATAAAAACAAAGAAATACTTTTTATAGAAACCCTTTATTACGGGTAGAGCAATAAAATAAATAAACACAGTATAGGAGTTATACTTTTAATTATAACACATAAATGCATACAAATAAAACAGTCTGTATATGTTTCATTACCCTTAGAATAACAACATATATATATTAATGTTATTTTTTTTTTATTTTTTTTTTTGGATGTTTGGAGTTTTACTTGCGCATAGTTTTGTATGTTATTTCCGAATTTCTCCTTAGACATGTCTGAAGGGGACACTGTATTACTTAAAACGTGAATTAACGTATTAAAACGTGTTAACTGTGAGCAGTTACCTTGGGATTACACACCAGGTTCAGACGCATTGAATTGACTAATGTATCCGCAGGCGACCTAAGACTCACCGTTTCCACGGTGTCAGTAGTGCTCAACAGAAAATAATGCATACAGAAAAATATTGTATACTGGCCATGGGCTTTGGTTTTCCCCAGCGCCGTAACTAAGCATTTAGCTACCGGGGCATGCAAATATATATATATATATATATATATATATATATATATATATATATATATATATATATATATATATATATATTATAAATTGCATGGACCTCCGGAATGAAGCAACCGGAGGTGGATGGAAAGACTCAATATTGCAGCTACTGGGGCATGCAAGACTCCATATCGTAGATACCGGGCATGCAATTATATATATATATATATATATATATATATATATATATATATATATATATTATTGTTATTTTTTTTTCTTTTTTTTTTTTTTTTTTTGGATGTTAGGAGTTAGGATGGTATTTACTCGCGCATAATTTTGTATGTTATTTCCGAATTTCTCCTTAAACATGTCTGAAGGGGACACTGTATTACTTAAAACGTGAATTAACGTATTAAAACGTGTTAACAGTGAGCAGTGACCTTCGGATTACACACCAGGTTCAGCCGCATTGATTGGACTAATGTATCCGCAGGCGACCTAAGACTCACCGTTTCAACGGTGTCAGTAGTGCTCAACAGAAAATAATGCATACAGAAAAATATTGTATACTTGCCATGGGCTTTGGTTAGCATACAGTGTCCCCTTCAGACACTAAACAGTGGCCTACATTTTTATGTTTGTCTGAAAACAACTACAATTGGTATTTTTAATAATCATTAACATGTTCATTATTTCAATATACAAACATGCAGTATTTTGCAATTATTTAAATCCAATCTTCTCCACTGCAGTTAAACTATGGTTGTTTTTCCTATGCACTTGACAGTGGTGGTGGGTGTTTTTGCCAAAAACTGCTTTAAGTGTGTGATGCAGTCTTGTAAGATTTATTGACATTATGTTGATAATCAGAACAACAGGGTTCACTAACCTCGACTAGGTCAGGGTTAACACAGTTGAGCTCAGATGAAACAGCCCATTTGCAATGTACAGTACTGGGTGGCTATTGGTCATTCAGCAGTGTGATGCAAATACCTGCAGTTACCACAAAGCGCTGACCTGAGCACACTTGCTCATTTGCTATTCTAGTTTTCTCCCTGGGATGCTCGTACTTAAATATTTAATATAAATGGACTTTAGTTGGTATATAGGGGGCTGGTGTCTATAGAGTTAACACAAACTGTTTTACAATTTCTGAAAATGAAATTAAGAAGTTGTGAGCGATGGGGATATAAATAGGCCCAATTAATCCCACACCTGCCGCACACCTTCTGTGAATGATACAATTGTCAGCAAATGATTTACTGACCATCCCAATATAATTTAGGAGCAAAAGAAACATCTGTAATTGGCGTAATTACAGGGATTAATTATAGCATTGTTTCTTTACCGAATATCTCAATCGTCCTGCCTGGGGACAGACGTGAAGTTATGTATATATACATTTAGTGTGCCCAATTATTTTACCCCCGATTTTCTCCCCAATTTGGAATGTCCAATTATTTTTTCTCCTCATCGCAGCAATTCCTTACACAGCTCAGGAGATCCAAAGGTTCAGTGGGCGTCCTCCGATCCCACAACCAAACTATTATCCTCTTTTACACCCAGGAACTCGAGAGCGGATGTCAGCGAGCTACTGACCTCTGGAGGACAAAGGCCAGCCCTGCAGGTGTCCGCTTTTGAGCTCACAGGGCGCCTGGCCAGCAGGGTTCACTGTAGCGCAATGAGGAGAAACAGTCCCTTTTGTTTTTGCTTCCCTAACCCACGGGAGTGCCAGAGCCAATGTTACGCTCCCTTTGGAATTCACAGCGAAGACCGACAACTTTGCACAGCCAGGACGCGAACCTGTGCTGTATGACCACACAACCACGCTTTTACCAGGTGAGCCACTCGAGGACCCCCTGATAGTGTTTTTGAGGTTAAGATTCATTTAAAAGTTATAACTAGCTCTTTATTATATATATATATATATATATATATATATATATATATATATATATATATATATATATATATATATATATATATATATATTGCACCAGGATGACTGAACAAAAGGAAAAGTGAAACGAAGAAACTGTAAAAAATGACGACTGGACACCAACCACTAAAAGCTGGTAATTTTAAACTTTAAAGAGATAGTTTATACCCTCTAAGCGGGCAATTTCTAATCTCTTTATTCATGCCACTGTCTGGTGCTCCAAGGGAGACTACAGTTGGATTTTTATACCAGCTCTGTTATCCCCAGCTGGGGATGAAATCCATTGCGAAGGGGATGAAGTGGAGGTGGCTGTACACACACACACACAATTTGTTACAAACTGTTTATCCAATTGACAGGAAACTTAGCATCAACATTATAGAGTATACATTAATGATAATATACAAGATTGTGAATGTCACACAGTTTTACATACATCTGGATAATCCCTCATCAGACTGTGATTAAACATTTCATTGCTAATTCTTATTCTATCCTGTACATACTGTTGATATGTCATGTTCATCGTTTAGAGTTTACGTGGCAGGAGATGTATATGTATACATAAGCATAGGCAAATTGTAAGCATGGCAAATTCTTTGTTGAGATTTAGTAATGTCTTTCTCAAAGAGACCCAAGTGTAAATGTTTGTCGTAAGCACCATGGATAATAGCATTTACATAATGTCCCGTGACAAGAAATTACATCTAAAATACAAATGTATTTTTTTCAGATTTGTAAAAAAAGACCTGCTTCTCCTGGTGTTGTATCCTTGCTGGACGGAGATGGTGAAGATGCTGGAGGCGGCCAAGCCAGCACAGTATGGGGTAGATTTGACAAGGGACAAGAAAAGGTAATTAGAATTACAACGTGATGTTTAGGAACCTGCATTAGAGAGACAGATAGATTCAAATTATTATTTTTCTCTGTCCCCTTACATTTGTATGCTGTTTGAAATCATATTTTTGTAATAATCTGTGTTCAGGATATGCCATAGACCTAGGTTAGATGAGCCCAAATGTCTTTATATCAGTAGTAACTGTGTATAGCCAGGTATACAATCGGAAACTTAATTCACTTTTGAGTTATTGTCTATGTTTGGTACACAGCTTATCTTCCTGATTTTATTTTTATTTTTTTTAACTTAGGTTCCATTACCAGTGCTGTCCCATAAAAATGAACCATTTTCCTGCCACATTGTTTCACCCTCTGGACATATCAATGATTCAGATCTTTTACACATATCCATCTTATATGGATGTTTTGTGTTTTGTTTATAAAAAATGTGTAAATGTGTAAAGGACTAGGGGTTGTGGTGTTTGTCTGAAGTAAGAGAGTGGTGGTGTAACATCAAATCATTTGCAGCACGAATAAGTCACAGTCACTGGCCATGTCATGCACACTTATTTCTAACTCATTGGTTGATCGAAAATAAGTTTAACATGCAATGGAGTAGTTCATTGGTTTTATACGCTCCCTTTAAAGATGTAATAAACAATCTCATCCAGTGGGATCTCTTTTCAGAGTGTGCAGTAGCAGAAGGGGATTGTGGGAATGTGTGGAGCTAAGGAAGGTAGAAGGAGATGCGCAGTAGAAACCCTGGGATATGTTTACACAATGAACTAATTTGTGGATGAATATCGTTGGTGTTAATTAAAGTTAATAAGACAAAATACCAGGTGGGGGCACCATTAGAGCGCGTCGGTGTGGACATCTTAGGGCCGTTTCCACGGACGGAGGGGGGCAACCGGTACGTCCTGGTGGCCATGGATTACTTTACTAAATGGCCCAAGGCGTACGCAGTCCCCGATCAGAGCGCGACTACCTGCGCGGAGGCACTGCTGGAAGGCATGTTCTGCCGGTTTGGGGTTCCCGAGGAGCTACACAGTGACCAGGGGCGTAACTTTGAAGCGCAGGTGTTTGGTGAGGTGTGCAGGCGGCTGGGTATTAAGAAAACCAGGACGACCCCACTACACCCACAGAGCGATGGATTGGTGGAGCGGTTTAACCGCACCCTTGCCACCCAGCTGACCATGTGGACCTCCCAGCACCAGCGTGACTGGGATCAATGCTTGCCCTTGGTCCTAATGGCCTACGGGACTGCAGTGCATGAATCTACAGGGTGCACGCCAGCGGCTCTTATGTTTGGGAGAGAGCTCCGCACCCCAGTGGACCTTGTGTTTGGCCGGCCACCTCAGCTCCACACTCCGGAACCTACCGGCCCGGAATACCTCCAGCAGCTACAGGACCGATTGGACACTGCCCATGTTTACGCTCGGAAGCACCTCACCTCAGCTGGCCAGCGCCAGAAACGGGCATACGATACTCACTGCCCTCGGCGAAGAAAGGGACTCTGCCCCAAGCTGGCCAGTAACTGGGAGGGCCCCTGTGTTGTTCTGGAGAGGCTCTCCGAGGTGACTTCTCGAGTGCGGCTGCGGACCCGTAGCCGGGCAGTTGTGCTCCATCAAGACCGCTTGGCCCCCTACCGCCCCGGAACAAACTCGGTTGTCCCTGCAGCCAGCCCGGAGGCCAGCTCCCAGGACAGGGAAAGCGCTTCCCCCTTGCAACCACCGAATAGTTCACCAGCTGGTGGCCCAGGTAGGAGCATTCCGGCTCCAGCTGACTCCCAGCCCGCTGCACCTGTGCTCCAGCGCGGCCAGCGTATCCGTCGACCACCCCCGGGACTCTCTGACTTTGTGAGACATTAAGTGTTGGGCCAGCGGGACGTTCGGCCCTAAGATGGGGGCTGTGTAACGGGCACGGCTGGACTGACTCGCCGTTGCCACCTGTCGTCGAATAGGGCGCTGTGCCCGGAGCCAGTCCCCTACATTTGGTTAATGTGCAGCCGTGGATGCTGGGAGTACGAACTATGGTAGGGGAGAAACTGAATTATTGTTGTTGTGTTTATTTGTTGTTACTGTAAAAGTTTGCGTACTGTTCTATGCATTTCCCTGTAATTGTTATTACCCTTCCGGTGTTGTTTGATATATATGTGAATGTCACCCTGAGAGGTGGTGATGGGGGTACTGTGCCCCACCAGTTTTTCAAGCCATGAGTCGCCAATGGGCGGGGTTAACCAAATAATTTAAAGTGGGTGTGGCTAACCACATCATTTCATAAACCTTACTTGTTGTGCACTTCCATTTACTATATCGGTATCAGGGATATTATTTAAATAGTTCACACTTGGGTAAGAAAAGAATAGTATTATTATTTGTTTATTTTAGCAGACGCCTTTATCCAAGGCGACTTACAGAGACTAGGGTGTGTGAACTATGCATCAGCTGCAGAGTCACTTACAATTACGTCTCACCCAAAAGACAGAGCACAAGGAGGTTAAGTGACTTGCTCAGGATCACACAATGAGTCAGTGGCTGAGGTGGGATTTGAACCGGGAACCTGGTTACAAGCCCTGTTCTTTAACCACTGGACCACACAGCCTAATACAACATTTATATAAAATATATTAAAATATCATGATATAACAAGATTTGTTTAAATGATTATCCAGATACAGTATAATATACATAAGAAATTGAAATTGACTTTCAGCACACACAAAAAAAAAGAAAGTAAAACATCTTTGGTGATCTGGGAGAGGAGAGTGCTGCAAGTTCCTTATTATTTCAGTGTTTCAGCCACACCTAATAAGATTGCATGAATGGCATTAACACATGCTCACAGTCCCTACACTGGGTAGAATGGAATTGCTCTTCCTGTGAAATGAGAAAACGTTTTTCACAGTAATCATTACCCAACATCCTTTGAAGACCTGCAGCAACATATAGGCAAGGTTGATAAGGACTTCAGTTAAAATTCTGGTCTACCTGGATTAGTTTCTTGTGGTTTTACCCTAGAAGATAAATATCTAGAATATGGGAATATTGCCTGCAAGTGAGTAAAATGTTTTTCTTTCTTACGTTAGAAGTTGTTTCACCTTGAATGGAACTACCATATATTTGCAGAAATTAACTTTCAATGGATACTATGTCTCAAGTTAGAAATACGAGTTTCATTAGAGTTAATTTTGTTCAGTTTAAATAATAAGTAATGCAAATAAATACATAGTTTTAAGAATACAATTTTATCTATTTCTACCAACCTTCATTGTTTTGTCTGTTTCAGACCCCTCTACATAGGGGCAGGAATAGCCACAGTCAGTGTGACCACAAGCAGGCAGACAAGCAGCAGTGACCTCATCTTCAGAGCTCAACACTGAACCACAAGCATGTTGCAGGATGTTATATAGCAGTTTAGCTTAGGGCTCCTCTCAATTTCAAAAACCTCACAAAACAGCAAGAGAATGATATAGCAGTTTGGTGTACTGTAAAGCCTATAAAGTGAGATTTGGAGTGAAGATCTTTTACGAATGTTGAAGTATTGATGGATTAAATAATACTTAATATTTATGTAACTTCTGGACTTACAGAGACTAGGGTGAGTGAACTATGCATCAGCTGCATAATGGATTTAATTATGAGTTTTTGCCACTGAACAACACAAAAAAGTCCATAATGTCAAAGTGAAAAATAAAATCTACAAATTGTTCTAAATTAATTACAAATACAAAACAGAAAATAATTGATTGCATAAGTATTCACCCCCTTGAGTCAATATTTGGTAGAGGCACCTTTGGCAGCAATTACAGCCACGAGTCTATTTGTATAAGTCTCTACCAGCTTTGCACATCTGGACACTGCAATTTTTGCATCTTCACGAGCTTTCGAGGCCCTGACACAGAGAAGCATCCCCATAGCATGATGCTGCCACCACCATGCTTCACGGTAGGGATGGTGTTCTCAGGATGATGTGCGGTGTTAGGCTTGCGCCAAACATAGCGCTTAGCGTTGTGGCCAAAAAGCTCTATTTTGGTCTCATCACACCATAAAATCTTCTTCCACTTGGTCTCAGAGTCTCCCACATGCCTTCTGGCAAACTCTAGCCGAGATTTGATGCAAGTTTTTTTCAACAATGGCTTTCTTTTTGCCACTCTCCCATAAAGGCCAGTTTTGTAAAGCACCCGGGCTATTGTTGCCGTATGCACAGTGTCTCCCAGCTCAGCCGTGGAAGACTGTAACTCCTTTAGAGTTGCCATAGGCCTCTTGGTGGCCTCCCTGGCTAGTGCCCTTCTCGCCCGGATACTCAGTTTTTGAGGACAGCCTTTTCTAGACAGATTCACAGTTGTGCCATATTCTCTCCATTTCTTAATAATGGACTTTACTGTGCTCCGGGGGATATTCAATGCCTTGGAAATGTTCTTATATCCTACCCGATTGGTGCTTTTGAAGAACCTTATTCCGGATTTGCTTTGAATGTTCCTTCATCTTCATGATGTAGTTTTTGTTAGGAAATGTACTAACCAACTGTGGGACCTCCCAGAGACAGGTGTATTTAACCTGAAATCATGTGAAACACCTTAATTGCACACAGGTGGACACCATTCAACTGATTATGTGACTTCTAAAGACAATTGGTTGCACCAGAGCTTATTTAGGTGTGTCATAGCAAAGGGAGTGAATACTTATGCAATCAATTATTTTCAGTTTTATATTTGTAATTAATTTAGAACAATTTGTAGATTTTATTTTTCACTTTTCACTTTTTGTGTTGATCAGTAGCAAAAACTCCTAATTAAATCCATTTTGATTCCATTTGTAACACAATAAAATGTGGAAAAGTCCAAGGGGGGTGAATACTTTTGAGTGTCACTGTGTGTATATATATATATATATATATATATATATATATATATATATATATATATATATATATATATATATATATATAATGATAAGTCAGTCCGTCCTATAACCTCCAGATGTCCACATGACCAAATACAAATTCCCCATAAACTGATCTAAAGAATAAATAAGTTATTAACACATTAACTATTGGCTAATGAGTAATTATAGCTATAGAAATTGAGGCAATCAAGGCTTTTGGTTTTAGAAAAAGAAAAAAAACATGACTGTGCCAGATTACAAAATGTACATCAGTACCCATTTGCAGTCATGCACTGTGACGACAATATATTTTTCATAATCTGCCATTTATCTTTAGAACATTATAGAAAGGCTTTAGTAGACAGACATTTGAAATTACTGAAAAAAGAGATCTTAAAGTTGCAACCCTTAGCATATAGATGAATCATTTCCCTGATGTTAAAAACCAAATTGCAACCAGAGATATATTTTTTTAAAATATTGCTCGAGCAGGAATATGTATTTTAAAGATCCTCAAGGAGGCTAGTAATCCAAGATTCAGGGCCACACTGTAAATGGCACTGCCTATATCTTGAAGAAATACTTAAATAAAAATATTATAATAGAAATCCCAAATCCAAGAAAGAAGATAACCACTCTAATTTTTTTAAGCCTTTAAGAAATTGGATTTAAAGCTTGATTAGTCATTAGCCCTTTCTGTGTGTTAATTCATCATGTCAAAATTGGTAATGTTTAATTATTGTTAATTACACATATTAGGTGTACTCCACTGACATTGTGTGGTTGTAGGACTAATTTACAGGTCAGAAAACCTTTAAAAGATTGCATGAAATTCTCAAGGACTTATTCAAGTGTTAAAGCTTTGTGAACACAACAAAACAGCTGTCAAAAGCATTCTGTCTTAACAAGACATAAATCCATTAAAATGAACTCCCTCCCACCAACCCACATCCTTCACACACATGCATATACACAAACA
This sequence comes from Acipenser ruthenus, assembly GCF_902713425.1. Classification (NCBI taxonomy): domain Eukaryota; kingdom Metazoa; phylum Chordata; class Actinopteri; order Acipenseriformes; family Acipenseridae; genus Acipenser; species Acipenser ruthenus. The sequence continues at coordinate 126,147 of NW_026708822.1, forward strand.
CACACAAGAAGAATACCAATTTCAAAAGATACCAAAATAAACTCAAGAACAAAGTGATTTTTATTTTTGTTCTTTATTAAAATGTCTTCATCTAGACAATGTGGGGAAGCTATAAAAAAAGGCCAACAAGATGCTCGGATATATTGTGATAAGTGTTGAATTTAAATCAAGGGAAGTAATGTTAAAACTTTACAATGCATTAGTAAGACCTCATCTAGAATATTGTGTTCAGTTCTGGTCACCTCGTTACAAAAAGGATATTGCTGCTCAAGAAAGAGTGCAAAGAAGAGCGACCAGAATTATCCCGGGTTTAAAAGGCATGTCGTATGCAGACAGGCTAAAAGAATTGAATCTATTCAGTCTCGAACAAAGAAGACTACGCGGTGATCTGATTCAAGCATTCAAAATGCTAAAAGGTATTGACAATGTCGACCCAGGGGACTTTTTCGACAAGGACCAGGAGTCACAAATGGAGATTAGATAAAGGGGCATTCAGAACAGAAAATAGGAGGCACTTTTCTACACAGAGAATTGTGAGGGTCTGGAACCCGCTCCCCAGTAATGTTGTTGAAGCCGACACCCTGGGATCCTTCAAGAAGCTGCTTGATGAGATTCTGGGATCAATAAGCTACTAACAACCAAAAGAGCAAGATGGGCCGAATGGCCTCCTCTCGTTTGTAAACTTTCTTATGTTCTTAAAATGTTTGTTTACTTAGGCATGAGCATGCTGTATATGCTATCCTGACACAGATACATGATTTACTAGCGCAGGATTAAAAAAAAAAAAAAAAAAAGAACAATATTTGGTTATCAGGCCAAAATGCATTTGACTGTGATTTTTCTGCACTTCGACTGGCAGGATCACGACGTCACTTGTTGGATCCACCTTCACATTAGGACAGGATCAGCTGTATGCTGGGGAAAGGTGAGAATCCTTTTAATAAAACTTCCCATGTAGTTTGTTTAATGTTTGGTATCACTTATCCTCAAAATGGGCAAAATCTGCTACGATCACAAGATATATGGTGTCTGATTTAGTTGCTTGATAAGGAAGAAATCTAGATGGTGCTATTTTTTCATCAGCGTGTGTCAACATTCTATAGAACCATTGAATAGTAGACCCCTCTATCTGGTAAATAGGGGCATATTAATCAAGCTTGTAAAAACTGAAGCATTTCACTTTTTTTTTTTTTTTTATAAATTTAGTCGTTGCCAATTATTTTTTATTATTTTCTCCCCAATTTGGAATGGCCAATTATTTTATTATGCTCAGCTCACCGCTACCACCCCAGGGCTGACTCTGGAGGGCGAAGACAAACACACGCTGTCCGGTTTCATCCTAGGAATCTGAAAAATAGTAATGGCATTTGCAAAGTTGTTTCTATTATCAATAATTGTATTAAGAGTTCCAAAATAATGCAATGTAAACAAAAACTGACAAGTTTAAATATCTTTTAATTGATTTTTAAAAAACAAATTAAAAAAATGGACTAACTGAAGGTGACATGTTTTCTGATTGATTTGGTAATGAAGTGCCACATAACACTGCAGTCTAGGGAATGGCTACAGGAAAGATAACTTACTGTTACAGGAGCCTCCTTTTTAGCTGATATTACAGATAGGCAGCCCAGACAAGGTCTTGGACGTCTCTTTGGGTTGGCTTCGAATTGTCTCTTTTCTCTGATCGGAATGTCTGGAGGGGAGGTGGCCTTCTGGTAAGATAGCAATAAGATTTAAAAAATGACATCTCTGTAAAAATTAAAAAAGGCAGTACCCCACCATCAAGTATAATTTTACACTAAAATATTTTGTCTTATTAACTTTAATTAACACCAACGATATTCATTCACAAATTAGTTCATTGTGTAAACATATCCCAGGGTTTCTACTGCGCATCTCCTTCTACCTTCCTTAGCTCCACACATTCCCACAATCCCCTTCTGCTACTGCACACTCTGAAAAGAGATCCCACTGGATGAGATTGTTTATTACATCTTTAAAGGGAGCGTATAAAACCAATGAACTACTCCATTGCATGTTAAACTTATTTTCGATCAACCAATGAGTTAGAAATAAGTGTGCATGACATGGCCAGTGACTGTGACTTATTCGTGCTGCAAATGATTTGATGTTACACCACCACTCTCTTACTTCAGACAAACACCACAACCCCTAGTCCTTTACACATTTACACATTTTTTATAAACAAAACACAAAACATCCATATAAGATGGATATGTGTAAAAGATCTGAATCATTGATATGTCCAGAGGGTGAAACAATGTGGCAGGAAAATGGTTCATTTTTATGGGACAGCACTGGTAATGGAACCTAAGTTAAAAAAAAATAAAAATAAAATCAGGAAGATAAGCTGTGTACCAAACATAGACAATAACTCAAAAGTGAATTAAGTTTCCGATTGTATACCTGGCTATACACAGTTACTACTGATATAAAGACATTTTGGCTCATCTAACCTAGGTCTATGGCATATCCTGAAAACAGATTATTACAAAAATATGATTTCAAACAGCATACAAATGTAAGGGGACAGAGAAAAATAATAATTTGAATCTATCTGTCTCTCTAATGCGGGTTCCTAAACATCACGTTGTAATTCTAATTACCTTTTCTTGTCCCTTGTCAAATCTACCCCATACTGTGCTGGCTTGGCCGCCTCCAGCATCTTCACCATCTCCGTCCAGCAAGGATACAACACCAGGAGAAGCAGGTCTTTTTTTACAAATCTGAAAAAAATACATTTGTATTTTAGATGTAATTTCTTGTCACGGGACATTATGTAAATGCTATTATCCATGGTGCTTACGACAAACATTTACACTTGGGTCTCTTTGAGAAAGACATTACTAAATCTCAACAAAGAATTTGCCATGCTTACAATTTGCCTATGCTTATGTATACATATACATCTCCTGCCACGTAAACTCTAAACGATGAACATGACATATCAACAGTATGTACAGGATAGAATAAGAATTAGCAATGAAATGTTTAATCACAGTCTGATGAGGGATTATCCAGATGTATGTAAAACTGTGTGACATTCACAATCTTGTATATTATCATTAATGTATACTCTATAATGTTGATGCTAAGTTTCCTGTCAATTGGATAAACAGTTTGTAACAAATTGTGTGTGTGTGTGTACAGCCACCTCCACTTCATCCCCTTCGCAATGGATTTCATCCCCAGCTGGGGATAACAGAGCTGGTATAAAAATCCAACTGTAGTCTCCCTTGGAGCACCAGACAGTGGCATGAATAAAGAGATTAGAAATTGCCCGCTTAGAGGGTATAAACTATCTCTTTAAAGTTTAAAATTACCAGCTTTTAGTGGTTGGTGTCCAGTCGTCACTTTTTACAGTTTCTTCGTTTCACTTTTCCTTTTGTTCACTCATCCTGGTGCAATATATATATATATATATATATATATATATAAAATAAAGAGCTAGTTATAACTTTTAAATGAATCTTAACCTCAAAAACACTATCAGGGGGTCCTCGAGTGGCTCACCTGGTAAAAGCGTGGTTGTGTGGTCATACAGCACAGGTTCGCGTCCTGGCTGTGCAAAGTTGTCGGTCTTCGCTGTGAATTCCAAAGGGAGCGTAACATTGGCTCTGGCACTCCCGTGGGTTAGGGAAGCAAAAACAAAAGGGACTGTTTCTCCTCATTGCGCTACAGTGAACCCTGCTGGCCAGGCGCCCTGTGAGCTCAAAAGCGGACACCTGCAGGGCTGGCCTTTGTCCTCCAGAGGTCAGTAGCTCGCTGACATCCGCTCTCGAGTTCCTGGGTGTAAAAGAGGATAATAGTTTGGTTGTGGGATCGGAGGACGCCCACTGAACCTTTGGATCTCCTGAGCTGTGTAAGGAATTGCTGCGATGAGGAGAAAAAATAATTGGACATTCCAAATTGGGGAGAAAATCGGGGGTAAAATAATTGGGCACACTAAATGTATATATACATAACTTCACGTCTGTCCCCAGGCAGGACGATTGAGATATTCGGTAAAGAAACAATGCTATAATTAATCCCTGTAATTACGCCAATTACAGATGTTTCTTTTGCTCCTAAATTATATTGGGATGGTCAGTAAATCATTTGCTGACAATTGCATCATTCACAGAAGGTGTGCGGCAGGTGTGGGATTAATTGGGCCTATTTATATCCCCATCGCTCACAACTTCTTAATTTCATTTTCAGAAATTGTAAAACAGTTTGTGTTAACTCTATAGACACCAGCCCCCTATATACCAACTAAAGTCCATTTATATTAAATATTTAAGTACGAGCATCCCAGGGAGAAAACTAGAATAGCAAATGAGCAAGTGTGCTCAGGTCAGCGCTTTGTGGTAACTGCAGGTATTTGCATCACACTGCTGAATGACCAATAGCCACCCAGTACTGTACATTGCAAATGGGCTGTTTCATCTGAGCTCAACTGTGTTAACCCTGACCTAGTCGAGGTTAGTGAACCCTGTTGTTCTGATTATCAACATAATGTCAATAAATCTTACAACACTGCATCACACACTTAAAGCAGTTTTTGGCAAAAACACCCACCACCACTGTCAAGTGCATAGGAAAAACAACCATAGTTTAACTGCAGTGGAGAAGATTGGATTTAAATAATTGCAAAATACTGCATGTTTGTATATTGAAATAATGAACATGTTAATGATTATTAAAAATACCAATTGTAGTTGTTTTTTTCAGACAAACATAAAACTGTAGGCCACTGTTTAGTGTCTGAAGGGGACACTGTATGCTAACCAAAGCCCATGGCCAGTATACAATATTTTTCTGTATGCATTATTTTCTGTTGAGCACTACTGACACCGTTGAAACGGTGAGTCTTAGGTCGCCTGCGGATACATTAGTCCATTCAATGCGTCTGAACCTGGTGTGTAATCCCAAGGTAACTGCTCACAGTTAACACGTTTTAATACGTTAATTCACGTTTTAAGTAATACAGTGTCCCCTTCAGACATGTTAAAGGAGAAATTCGGAAATAACATACAAAACTATGCGCGAGTAAATACCATCCTAACTCCTAACATCCAAAAAAAAAAAAAAAAGAAAAAAAAAACAATAATATATATATATATATATAATTGCATGCCCGGTATCTACGATATGGAGTCTTGCATGCCCCAGTAGAGGCAATATTGAGTCTTTCCATCCACCTCCGGTTGCTTCATTCCGGAGGTCCATGCAATTTATAATATATATATATATATATATATATATATATATATATATATATATATATATATATATATATATATTATTATTATTATTATTATTATTTATTTCTTAGCAGACGCCCTTATCCAGGGCGACTTACAATCGCAAGCAAATACAAATACATTCAAGTGTTACAATATAAGTCATACAATAAGAACAAGAAATACAATAATTCTCAAGTGTGACAAACCACAATTCAATAATACAGCAGATAATAGTGAAAGTTACATCAGGATATGATTAAGTAGTGATAGTTACATCAGGATATGATTAAGTACAAAATACTACAGATTAAACACTTGGGAGATTACAATATTCTGAGGTACAGGATTAAATGCAGTAAAATAGGGGGCAGATAAGAGCAAAATAAAGCATATTTAAATGAAGGGTGATAGTGTCCCAGGATACAACAGAGGAGTTCTACAGGTGCTGTTTGAAGAGGTGAGTCTTAAGGAGGCGCCGGAATGTGGTCAGGGACTGGGCAGTCCTGACATCTGTAGGAAGGTCGTTCCACCACTGCGGAGCAAGGGTGGAGAAGGAGCGGGCTCGGGAGGCAGGGGAGCGTAGCGGAGGTAGAGCCAGTCTTCTAGTGCATGCGGAGCGGAGAGGTCGAGTGGGGGTGTAGGGAGAGATGAGGGTCTGGAGGTAGCTGGGTGCAGTCTGATCAAGGCATCTGTAGGCTAGTACAAGAGTCTTGAACTGGATGCGAGCGGTGATCGGGAGCCAGTGGAGCGAGCGGAGTAGTGGAGTAGCGTGGGCGAAGCGAGGTAGAGAGAACACCAGGCGAGCAGCAGAGTTCTGGATGAGCTGGAGCGGACGGGTGGCGGACGCAGGGAGGCCAGCCAGGAGGGAGTTGCAGTAGTCTAGGCGGGAGAGTACCAGGGCCTGGACCAGGAGCTGGGTAGCATAGTTGGTGAGGAAGGGTCGGATTCTTCGGATGTTGCTCAGGAAGAATCTGCAAGTGCGTGCCAGAGTGGAGATGTGCTGGGAATAAGAGAGGCAGGGGTCCAGGGTGACTCCAAGGTTTTTAGCTGAGGAAGAGGGAGAGAGTGTGGTAGATTCCAGAGGAACAGAGATAGAGAGATCAGAGGAGGGGGAGGAGGAGGGAAAGAAAAGGAGGTCAGATTTAGAGAGGTTGAGTTTGAGGTGATGCGAGTGCATCCAGGAGGAAATAGCAGACAGACAGGTAGAGATACGGGAGGAGATGGTGGAGTCAGAGGTGGGGAAGGAGAGGAAAATCTGAGCATCATCAGCATAGAAATGGTATGAGAAACCATAGGATGCGATGAGGGGGCCCAGGGAGCGGGTGTAGAGAGAGAACAGGAGAGGACCCAAGACTGACCCTTGGGGGACTCCAGTCAAGAGAGGGTGAGGTGTGGAGGTTGCTCCACGCCAGGTTACCTGGTAAGTGCGGTTGGAGAGGTAGGAGGAGAACCAGGCCAGAGCAGTGCCAGAGATCCCCAGGTCAGCAAGAGATGATAGTAGAATAGAGTGATCAACAGTGTCAAAGGCAGCAGAGAGGTCGAGGAGAATTAGGACAGAGGAGAGAGAGGCAGCTCGGGCACACTTAAGTGAGTTGGTGACAGAGAGAAGGGCGGTTTCAGTGGAGTGAGCAGAGCGGAAGCCAGATTGGAGAGGGTCAAGCAGAGAGTGGTTGGACAGGAAAGCAGAGAGCTGGCGGTGTACAGTCCGCTCGAGGGTTTTGGAGAGGAAGGGTAGGAGGGAGACAGGACGGTAGCTCTGGAGGGAGGTGGGGTCGAGGGTAGGTTTTTTGAGGAGGGGAGTGATAGAGGCTTTTTTGAAGGCAGAGGGGAAGATGCCAGAAAGTAGAGAGGTGTTGAGGAGGGAGGAGATGAAGGGGAGTAGAGCAGGAGCAGCAGCTTGAAAGAGGTGAGTGGGGAGGGGGTCCAAGGCACACGTGGTGGGTGTGTGACCCTGGAGCAGGGAGGAGAGGTCAGAGTCTGAGAGGGGCAAGAAGGTGGAGAGGGAGGGCGAGTTAGTAGGGGATGTAGTGGGTGTAGGGGTTGGAGCAGGAGGGGGTGCGGGGGAGGGAGAGGTGTTAAAGAGTTTGCGGATATCTGAGATTTTAGAAGAGAAGAAGGAGGCAAAGTCGTCAGGGGAGATAGAGGAGGGAGGAGGAGGGGGGGGGAGGGTTTAGGAGGGAGGAGAAGGTAGAGAATAGTTTACGTGGGTTGTTAGTGGAGGCTTGGATTACAGATTGGAAATAAGCACATTTAGCAGAGGAGAGAGTAGAGGAGAAGGAGGAGAGAAGAGTGCGGTAAAGGTCTAGGGCAGCAGGGAGTTTGGTTCTCTTCCATTTCTTTTCAGCAGATCGCAGTGTGATTCTTGCCGAGCGGAGCACAGAGGAGAGCCAGGGATGGGGAGGGGAGGGGCGAGCGGGTCGGGAGGTGAGGGGACAGAGGGAGTCGAGGGAGGAGGTGAGTGAGGAGAAGAGGGTGGAGGTAGCAGAGTCTACGGAGAGTTGTGAAAAGGAGTCGATAGGAGGGAGGTGAGAGAGAGCAGTGGAGGCAAGGACAGAGGGGGAGAGAGAGCGGAGGTTACGGCGAGAGGTGACAGTGGGGGTAGGAGGAGCAGGGAGAGGGGGGAGAGACAGAGAAAAAGAGATGAAATAGTGATCAGAGAGGTCCAGGGGGGTGACAGAGAGGTTGGAGGGGCAGCAGGCCCTGGAGAAGGTGAGGTCCAGTTGACGGCCAGCTTTGTGGGTAGGAGGGGACGGAGAGAGACAGAAGTCGAAGGAGTGAAGGAGAGGGAGGAATCCAGCAGAGTGGCTGGGGTTGGAGAGATGGATGTTGAAGTCACCCAACAGGACAGTCGGGGTAGACAGAGAGGGGAGGGAGGAGAGTAGATAGTCGAGTTCATCCAGAAAGTGAGTGAGAGGCCCAGGGGGGCGGTACAAAACAATGAGCAGGAGTTGACAGGGAGAGGTTAGTTGGACTGCATGAAATTCAAAGGTAGTGACAGAGAGGGAGGTGAGATCAGAGGGGACAGAAAAGAGTAAGGAGGGAGAGAGGAGAAGACCCGTCCCACCTCCCCGTCCGGTGAGACGCGGGGTATGGGACAGGACGTAGAGAGAGGACAGGGCAGCAGGAGTAACAGTGTTATCAGGGGACAGCCAGGTTTCAGTGAGAGCAAGGAAATCGAGCGAGAGGTGGGAGGCAAAGGCAGAGATGAAATCAGCTTTGTTAGCAGAAGAGTGACAGTTCCAGAGTGCACCAGAGAGTGTGCGGGAGGGGGGGAGAGGCAGAGAAATGAGGTTAGAGGGGTTGGAGGAGCAGTAGCGGAGGGAGGGCAGAGGACGAGGACGGGAGGACAGAACAGGGATGTGAGAGACAGTCATAGCAGGACAAGCAAGACAAAAGGCACAGTAGGAGCAGTGGGGTGGAGGATACAGACCTGACTAGTAGATGGCTTCTTCCAGAGCGCTGGTAGGTTCGGATCTAGTCGAACAGCGTCTCAGCGCAGGCCTCCCCTCGCTGGACTCCCACAGCTAGACTCCCGGCTCTTTTGTTGAGGCTCTTCTGTTGGCTGGCGCTTCGTGCTGGCGCTAAAATAAGCTGCTTGAATAAATGTTGTTACCCCTGCTTGGCAAAAGAACCAACTAAACTGTGTGGAAACCAATCAAATAGCAAAATCAACTGCTAATCAATTTAGCCACTCACCTGGTACTAATCACACACAAACTCAGCCAATTCAAACACCACCTTACAATGTCACCAAATGTAGTAGTTACAATTACAAAAAGCAGGAACTTATCTATCTGCCTCTCTCCCTGGTTCCCTGAAGACTGGGAATATACTATATATTTGCATGCCCCGGTAGCTAAATGCTTAGTTACGGCGCTGGGGAAAACCAAAGCCCATGGCCAGTATACAATATTTTTCTGTATGCATTATTTTCTGTTGAGCACTACTGACACCGTTGAAACGGTGAGTCTTAGGTCGCCTGCGGATACATTAGTCCATTCAATGCGTCTGAACCTGGTGTGTAATCCCAAGGTAACTGCTCACAGTTAACACGTTTTAATACGTTAATTCACGTTTTAAGTAATACAGTGTCCCCTTCAGACATGTCTAAGGAGAAATTCGGAAATAACATACAAAACTATGCGTGAGTAAAACTCCAAACATCCAAAAAAAAAAATAAAAAAAAAATAACATTAATATATATATGTTGTTATTCTAAGGGTAATGAAACATATACAGACTGTTTTATTTGTATGCATTTATGTGTTATAATTAAAAGTATAACTCCTATACTGTATTTATTTATTTTATTGCTCTACCCGTAATAAAGGGTTTCTATAAAAAGTATTTCTTTGTTTTTATTGATATTGCAAACCAGTAATTCCTAGCATGTTATTTAACCAGACAAATTATGCAGACACGCATATTATATATATATATATATATATATATATATATATATATATATATATATATATATATATATAAAATTATGCATGTAAGTTTGTAAATAAACATAAAAGGTTCCAAGTAGAACCTTGAGGTTCTTAAAAGATCTTTATTTGTAAGGTTCCTCATGGAACCCTAGTAAAAAGGTTCTTCGAAGCACCTTAAAAGCTTCCTCCACAGTATCAACCCCAGATTTAGAGTGTATGCGCGAGTAAATACCATCCTAACTATTAAGGGAATGGGAATATGCCTCTCCATCATATATATATATATATATATATATATATATATATATATATATATATATATAATTGCATGCCCGGTATCTACGATATGGAGTCTTGCATGCCCCGGTAGCTGCAATATTGAGTCTTTCCATCCACCTCCGGTTGCTTCATTCCGGAGGTCAAGGGCGTAGGTTTGGTTTGAACATTGGTGGGGACACAATTTTGTAGGGGGGCGGAGTCACGGTCGCTAGTGGTGTTCGGGGGCATGCCCTCCCGGGAAGAAATTTTTTAGTAGACAGCTATTAAATGGTAACTTCTGGTGGCTTGAAATGAATGCTGGACATGAATCGAGGACAGTTTGATTGACATGAAGTTGGCTGGTATACACTTAAAACACTATGATAAAGTGTCCCTCCTGGAAGCTGGTTTGACATCCCTGCTGTAGAATTACTAATAACCTGAATTATAACCTATCCCAGCCTTACTGTAAGCTACCAATACCCCTGGCGCTACAAGCATGAGCACATGCACGCTCACGTGCTCTGCCTGCCACTCCTGTGTCTGTGCTGCTGCTCGTACCTGGGTGCATTGCTTCATTCACCTGAAAAAATAATAAATTGATGCATGCCATATAGAGAGAAAATATATGGCTATGCCAACTTTATTTGCTGAGTATTACTATACAGCATTAGCCTACTATTATATCACAATGTGCCTCAAACAATAATATATCTCAAAACTGAGTCTAACACTTTCACTGTTATAATCACTAAGCCATTACAGACCCCACCTGCGACCCTGTTGCTCCACCTGCCTCTGTACTGCTTTTACCAGGCTGCACTGCTTCACTCGCCTGATAAAATGATAAATTGATGCATGCTGTTTAGAGAGAAAGTATGACTCTGTTAACTTCATTAGTAAATTATTTTTTCATTTGCTATGAGAATCATTATCAATTGTGTTTATTACTTTAATAACATCTTCCTACTTACACTTTGACTTTTTGTAAAAAAAACTTCCTTATGTCCATCTTTATTTTTTTGGTTGCTATTATGCTTTAGTCACCTAAAGCCAAATTGAAGTGATTAGCTAACGTTAGTTGAATGACGATATCAAAACATGCTCACGCACACTCTCTCTCTCTCTCTCTCTCTCTCTCACACACACACACACACACACACACATAATGATTTAGCTGTGAAACAAGCTAGCTAGCCACCAAGGACGTTGGGTTAGCAGCTAGCAATGGGTCGCTAACGTAATAGGTAGGTAGGTAGGTAGCTTTATTCTCTCAAACTATGTTGCTGACGAGCTGACAATACCTTCAGCCGCGGCACCTGGCTTTCATTCAGTCAGTGGCTCACACTCATATCAGCCTGACCGGCAAGCGGCAACTTCAGATGAGCGTCTTTCCAGAGTCCAGCCTAAACCAGCGGTTCTCAACCTTTTTTTTACTCACGCCACACTGAAATTTATTTGTATATCTGTCGTTGTCCCCCGTCCCCCCCCCACCATTAATTTGACTTTTTATATATTTTTTATTACTGCCTATATAATATAGTGCATTTATTTAGCCGCCTGGATAGTCACACTGTCCATTCAATCAAATACATATGTTCGTGTTCGCCTTTTACACACACGATACAAAAATATCAAGCAAGGAGTAAGTTAGTTACAAAGGGAGGAAGGAGGAAGGAGGATTGAAATAATATGACAACGCATTAACCAACAAACACAAACATCGAATTAAACTGATTATATTTATTCTTATTTTTTAAAATAAATGTGAAAATTATGGCACAATGTACACCGTTTAAGAATGACTAGAATTTTTTTTTTTATTTTAAACCCGGAGATTTACCTTTCACTCCCGAGTCCTTGTGCACTTTCGCACTTCAATGAAAACAACACACTCTGCTGGTCCCTGACGTCAGCCACGCACTGAGTCCATGTTACAGTGATGCAGTATGGAAGGGCCAAAGCCAATCAAATTAGCGTTTTTTTTTTGTTTTGTTTTTTTTGGAGGAGGGAGGACTAACGAGGGGGAGGGGCGGGGGGCTTGAGAGAGTTAACCCTTTGTGGAGCAGATAAAATGACTTGACAAAAGACGTTTAAGATTTATCAAAATTATTGGTAGGGACAATTCAACGGTCCCTTGACATTGGTAGGGACATGTCCCTACCGTCCCTAGCTAAATCTACGCCGGTGCGTGAAATAGTAGACTTTGTAATGTCTCCTGTTGTGAAAAAGTCGTCACTTTCACATTTGCAGATTTTAATTGGAGAATTTCTCAGCGAATTTAATAGACTGTATCCTGGTAATTTTATACCAAAATTGCATTACTTGGTACACTACCCCAGATTGCTAGCTGAATTTGGACCACTTTGATCACTTTGGTGCTTACGTTTTGAAGGAAAGCACCAGTACTTTAAGTGGCTTGCAAGAAATGTGTGGAACTTCCGGAACATCTGCTTTACTTTAGCAAAAAGACATCAACAAAGACAGTGTTGGGATTTTTGTTGTGCAGATGCTTTGCATCAGTCATATGAGCAAGAAGGGTCTTGTGTTGTTCAGCTATCATCTACATCTTTGAAAGACATTATTCTTGAAAAATGCAATATTCAAGCCAGTGAACTTGAAGCTGATGAAACCATACTGAAAGTAAAGAAACTAACTGTGGATCACGTGAAATACGAAGTCAAGGATTACTTCATTGTCGATGTAGTCCATGAGGATTTACCCATTTTTTTCAAAATCTTGCATATCATTCAGTTTAGGTGTACATGGATTTTGTGTGGGAAACTGTATTTTGCTCTGGAATTTAATTCTCACCTTCATGCCTTCAAAATAGAGGCTTTGCATGAGTGGTGTACATTAACACCTGGCAATGAAGTTGACTACCATGCACTAGATGCTTATGAAGACAGTGATGGATGTTTATATATTGCACCTCATCATACTGTGTATAAGGTACTGCTTGCATTTAAAACTGTGATATTAATTACAATGGCAGGTTAACATTGGTGCTTATTTTTCTGATTAATTTTATGTTTTTTTGTTCATTAGGTGAAGAAATAGATGGTGAGACTCTTTTAGGTCTGACAGAACATATGATTGGAAAGATCTTCCGAACTATGAAGGACCAAGTCAAATTTTTAAAGGCTCTCGAGAACCTTAAAAGGTATGTAATGACAAATATATTATACATTATGTTAGTCTATTGTTGTGTTTTAGTATTTACATTTAAATACCACATACTATACAGGAATCACTTTGAAAAGTATAAATTACTACTACCAGTACGCTTTTTGTATTGTAATGTTGTATTGTAAGAAAGATGTATATTATGGGAGTACATTTCTTTATGGAAACACAGAGAGAGAGAGAGAGAGAGAGAGAGAGAGAGAGAGAGAGAGAGAGAGAGAGAGAGAGAGAGAGAGAGAGAGAGAGAGAGAGAGGTATTTTCACTAGTTTAATTCCTGAAAATGAGGACTGGGAATGTATGGTTTTAAACTTCTGTGTAGAAAATTAATATGGCTGTTATATTATAAGGCTCTGTTTAAATATCAAGTCTTTAGATATTTTCAGGTGATTAAAATTATGAAATATTGTTTTTTTTGTTGTTTTTTATATTTTCATAGAACAAAAGCAAATGAGCATATTGTTTCAGAGAAGGTGCTACCAGTAGAATGCAGAGAAGTGCCACAAACCTCAACAAGTGTTCATGTTTGGACCGCATGTTATACATTGCCTATATTTCCTCCAGTTGTACAGATGGCCCTTGATAGAAAGGACATTGGTTTCAAATCAAAAGACAAATCTGCCCTTCGTGCAGCTCTAATACAGACTCTGTTTGATGACCTCAGCAAATATACGCTGTAAGAACTGAGATTTCGGTGTTTGTTTTAGATACATAGGCAACCAATTTTAGAATAATTACATAACATAAAATAGCATATTCATTTTTAAAATGATTACTATTTTTTTTTTAAATCTATCATAACAGCAATATTTTATTCAAGAGAAAAAGTTTTATTAAATTCATTTTGATAATGCTTTTCAGCATGTTTTTTTTGTAAATTAAAGCAATTGTAAAATGCAACTGTATTTCATGACATTATTTCTCAAATATATATTTTTCTTACAATTCACTTACAATTCATATGCCTATATTATTTTCTAATCTGTATATTTAGGTATCCAGACCACATAATGTACAGTACTGTGCTAAGTACTTTGTGCTGTAAGTACAGATTTCTAAGGGATGACAGCCAAACTGGATATGTGAGTATACATTTGGTAGTTATATTCATAAAAGAAATAGTCGAATAAACATTAATTTGTCAAAATTATGCAGCGTTAAATATATTTTTACTAGTTGATATGTATTTTTTATAGCCAGATAATGGACATAGGTTTAACTTTCTATCATTGTTTCAGGCTACTCTACTTGAAATACTGAGAAATAAATTCAAAAAAGAGAGAAAGACACTTATTTCAGTGGAGACTGTAGAAGACATGAAAAAAAAGTTTGGTGCTGTGGGTCGAGGAAGGAAGCGTGCACCAGAGCAACAGCAACCGCTCATGAAAAAGAGAAGAGAATCTGTAAGCCTAACTCTTGGATCTGCATTGACAGAAATAGATTGAAATAGAATTACATACTTTATATATGTACATACATGCGATTGTGTAGTTTATTAGCTAATTGGCTTTCATGGAGAGTACTTGATCTTTAGCATTTTTCCAGAGTAAAGAAAAGCACAGAGAATACATGCAGTAAATGCCTGATCATAAGTATTGAATTACTTAACGTTATGATACATATTGCAGATGCAAAGTGAGGAGTTCCCAGGAGAAGACGAGCATAGTATTGCCAAACACTTGGACTCCATAAGAAAAGAAATAACGAAATTGAGGCCGAACATTGAAGCCATATGTGACAGCATGAATAGAACTGTACACACTCGGGAAAGAATGATGGAGAAGAAGTCCACTGAAGAAGTCCTTGGTCTGTTTCCATTCCTAAAGCATCCTAAACTGGTAGGTACTAGTTTTTATTCTACTATGGTGATTGATGAGAAATTAATATTTTTAGTTATAAGCATGTATAATCACTTTAATTAGTCCTCCTAGGTGACCTTTCTGCATCAGCAATCCACCTGCTCCAGCTTTTACAAAACTCCACTGCTCCTGGTTTTTCCCATGCAACTTCTTTCTGCTCGCATTCAGTTTAGTTTGATTTTGTTTTATTTATTGATTTTTTTAACTACTACATTATTTGTAAGTAATCAACTCTTTTTTACAGCTGTGTATATCGCCTTGGATAAAGGCATATGATAAATAAATAAATATAATAATAACTTTAGCATCTGTATTTTAGCTGTTGCACGAAGTAGAACTACGTTTTGGAGTAAACTTGGAACGGAACCTAATGAGTGGCCTATCCAGAATGGTAGATGCTATTTTCAGACTTTCTAGTGGGCATCTTCTAACTACTGTGATGTCCTACATTGAAGATGCTTCAGATAAGACACAGGGAAATGGTAATGTATAAGAAATATTTATTGTACATCAAATTGTTTTGACCTATCTCAGAATAGGATCTATAAATAACTATTAAACAGAAAATGATGCAACTTCATTTCATACACTTGGAGCATAATATTTCATGGGGAAGATAGCTGGTATTTAACTCTCACAGGGGCATAAAAACCAATGCGAAAAACCTGCATGAACAGATTTTTAGAAACTTTGTTGATACTGTTCTTAACATTTTTTTGCTCCAATCCACAATAACGTTTGTATCAGTGGTGGTCAGTCCTGGTCCTGGAGAGCTACAGTCGTGTGTGTGTTTTTTTTTAGGTACCTTTAAATCATTTAAACTATTCTTTATCTGTGCAGTTTAGCAAATAATGAATTCATGAATGTAACTGAGAGCACTGGTGGAATGCAAAGCCAAAGATCCTGTACCTCTCAGACCAGGGTTGCTCAACATTCTTCCGTTTGCTTTGTACTTTGTATATGATCTGATACCCTATTTGTAGGACTGAGAATGAATGCTGCATTGTTGCTGTTGCCAGCTTTGTTTCGAGAGAGGGAAAATCTGTTTGTTGTTGACCAAGTAAGTTAATTGAGCTCTACTTTTTAAATGTAGCTTAACTGAATTGATGTTTTCAATGTTAAATACAAAGTCAAATTATCATTTAGAGATATCTCAAAATGAGTTTGAGATATCTCCAAATTAATTCCTGATATCTGTAAACCATTTTGAGATATCTTAAAATATGTTAAGATATCTCTAATTATTTCAAAATATTTTAAGATATATTCAACTGATTTTAGGATATTTTGAAATATTTAAAGATATCTGTTAAATATTTAAAGGTATCTCTTAATTTGGCTTGCCATAAATGTGTACTTAATGAATTATGAGGGAGACTTGTAGGCAATTAACAGGAGTTTAAGACGTTCCTCGCTGTTTTAAGTGAGATCCGACAGTTAAAATGTTTTTAAAGGGAGGAATATTACGAAATCCCTTTAAAGTAGCCGCAGCCCCACCACACGAGCCGCCACTGCTTGTAGGTATGGTGAGATGCTGCTGAAGTACAATTTCACATAATTTATTGTTGAATAAAGTTATTAATTATTATTTTAAAATCTATACAGGTACCACCATCACCTACGCCAACTATCGTTTTCAAGGGAACAACAAGCCCATTGGCAGCAGATGACATCTCTGTTTGTGTTGATGGAATTGAGATACTCAGTGATTATCCAGGAATGGATATCACCCTTGCTGTTGAATGTATTTTTTCTCTTTATTTTTCCTTGGGCATTGAGTATCCTAAAGCTCTAAAAAATTGTCTGACTTTCATGGAAAGGTACTTCATGAAGCTGAGTATCTCTGACAAAGTACCTTTGCCAGTGTTAAAGATGTACAGTCAAATAACTGCACTTTTACTTGGGGAATAATTATATTGATCTGATGGAATGCCATTTTAACATTTAATCTGAAATTAAATGAATTTATTGTGTCAACTATTTAATTTGATTACAAAAACAGAATATTTGATATAAAAATGTAATTGTACATATAAAAAAAGTATTTATTTTAAATGTAAATGGCTGATTAGAAAATTAATTGTTTATAACAAATGTAAATTGTTTTTAATAGAAGTTTTGATCTCAAAAAACGAATAAACATTCAGTCTTAATTTATAGATATCATAAACTCATAATAAGCTCTGATCTAAATACTGTACTGTAGCTCTTCTAATTTGTGCCACCAAAAAATGAATAAGAAAAAAGAAACCCACGTTCATCAGTTTCAATATACATTTTATCTCAGCTTTTTCAAGGTCTATTACATGTTCTTGAAAATGTATTTTGTGTAAGTTTCAGGAAAATCTGTGGGATGCATAGATTTATTTTCCAGTTTGCTGCGAGACCCTTTTTTTCACTGTGTAAATAATATGGTTTAATTATTAAAAACACACAGGTTGAATAAAACGGTGTAAAACTGTATATAACTAAACCTGAAACTACTCTAATGGTTTAACCTGTAAAAACAATAAATTGTTATATAAATGTTTAATAAATAAATTGTTGGCATCCTGAATTGAGTGATTTATCAAAGCACTTACACTTCTGAGGTTGGGGGATTCTAAAGGATGTGAAGAGCTCTTAACGGTATACATTTGTTTTTTCTCAGATGAACCAAACAACCCTCCATAGAATGTTAATTGTAAGGTTCAATAGTGTAACTCTTATGGTTCTATATTAAACCTCAATAGAAGGTTCTTCAGAGGAACCAATATGGTTCTGTATTATACCATTAATATAAGAACCATGGTGGTTCTTTATTAAACCTCTAATGCAGGGTTCTTCCAAAGAACCATTTTAAAAGGTTCCATATAGCACTTAAAAATGGTTCCAAATCTATACCAGCAGACAGAACCTTTTAGGGTTCTATATTGTACCCTTTTTTCTAAGAGTGTACTGCATAAAAAAACGAGTGTGTTGTCGTGGCAGTTGGTGATCAAAGAAATAAAACAAAATAAAATCAATAAATAATAATGTCATAGACTTAAAGTCATACCTTTGAAGTCATAATGCATTGAAAGTGTTATTAGGGAATGTTGTGCTGTGTTTTCAAGCGCTTCAATGTGACAGCGGGTGCGTTCACGGAGATCAAGAGCAGCCGGAGATCAAGAGCAGCCGCCGCAGGGGAGGGATACCATGGTAAATAGGTTACCTATTTACCATGGTATCTCTCCCCTGGGTGCGTTGTGTTTTGGTGAGCAGGAAAGCAGCGGGCGGGATGGCGAGCTTGTCCTGCTGCTCCAACACAAGCTACCTTAAGAGCCGGTACGATGCGGTCAATGGGTGAAGTTCGTCAGGAGTACTGCATAAAAAAAAAAAAAACGAGTGTGTTGTCGTGGCAGTTGGTGATCAAAGAAATAAAACAATATAAAATCAATAAATAATAATGTCATAGACTTAAAGTCATACCTTTGAAGTCATAATGCATTGCAAGTGTTATTAGGGAATGTTGTGCTGTGTTTTCAAGCGCTTCAATGTGACAGCGGGTGCGTTCACGGAGATCAAGAGCAGCCGGAGATGAAGAGCAGCCGCCGCAGGGGAGGGATACCATGGTAAATAGGTTACCTATTTACCATGGTATCTCTCCCCTGGGTGCGTTGTGTTTTGGTGAGCAGGAAAGCAGCGGGCGGGATGGCGAGCTTGTCCTGCTGCTCCAACACAAGCTACCTTAAGAGCCGGTACAATGCGGTCAATGGGTGAAGTTCGTCAGGAGTACTGCATAAAAAAAAAAAACGAGTGTGTTGTGGTGGCAGTTGGTGATCAAAGAAATAAAACAAAATAAAATCAATAAATAATAATGTCATAGACTTAAAGTCATACCTTTGAAGTCATAATGCATTGCAAGTGTTATTAGGGAATGTTGTGCTGTGTTTTCAAGCGCTTCAATGTGACAGCGGGTGCGTTCACGGAGATCAAGAGCAGCCGAGATCAAGAGCAGCCGCCGCAGGGGAGGGATACCATGGTAAATAGGTTACCTATTTACCATGGTATCTCTCCCCTGGGTGCGTTGTGTTTTGGTGAGCAGGAAAGCAGCGGGCGGGATGGCGAGCTTGTCCTGCTGCTCCAACACAAGCTACCTTAAGAGCCGGTACGATGCGGTCAATGGGTGAAGTTCGTCAGGAGTACTGCATAAAAAAAAAAAAACGAGTGTGTTGTCGTGGCAGTTGGTGATCAAAGAAATAAAACAAAATAAAATCAATAAATAATAATGTCACAGACTTAAAGTCATACCTTTGAAGTCATAATGCATTGCAAGTGTTATTAGGGAATGTTGTGCTGTGTTTTCAAGCGCTTCAATGTGACAGCGGGTGCGTTCACGGAGATCAAGAGCAGCCGCCGCAGGGGAGGGATACCATGGTAAACAGGTTACCTATTTACCATGGTATCTCTCCCCTGGGTGCGTTGTGTTTTGGTGAGCAGGAAAGCAGCGGGCGGGATGGCGAGCTTGTCCTGCTGCTCCAACACAAGCTACCTTAAGAGCCGGTACGATGCGGGCAATGGGTGAAGTTCGTCAGGAGTACTGCATAAAAAAAAAAACGAGTGTGTTGTCGTGGCAGTTGGTGATCAAAGAAATAAAACAAAATAAAATCAATAAATAATAATGTCATAGACTTAAAGTCATACCTTTGAAGTCATAATGCATTGCAAGTGTTATTAGGGAATGTTGTGCTGTGTTTTCAAGCGCTTCAATGTGACAGCGGGTGCGTTCACGGAGATCAAGAGCAGCCGAGATCAAGAGCAGCCGCCGCAGGGGAGGGATACCATGGTAAATAGGTTACCTATTTACCATGGTATCTCTCCCCTGGGTGCGTTGTGTTTTGGTGAGCAGGAAAGCAGCGGGCGGGATGGCGAGCTTGTCCTGCTGCTCCAACACAAGCTACCTTAAGAGCCGGTACGATGCGGTCAATGGGTGAAGTTCGTCAGGAGTACTGCATAAAAAAAAAAAAAAACGAGTGTGTTGTCGTGGCAGTTGGTGATCAAAGAAATAAAACAAAATAAAATCAATAAATAATAATGTCACAGACTTAAAGTCATACCTTTGAAGTCATAATGCATTGCAAGTGTTATTAGGGAATGTTGTGCTGTGTTTTCAAGCGCTTCAATGTGACAGCGGGTGCGTTCACGGAGATCAAGAGCAGCCGCCGCAGGGGAGGGATACCATGGTAAACAGGTTACCTATTTACCATGGTATCTCTCCCCTGGGTGCGTTGTGTTTTGGTGAGCAGGAAAGCAGCGGGCGGGATGGCGAGCTTGTCCTGCTGCTCCAACACAAGCTACCTTAAGAGCCGGTACGATGCGGGCAATGGGTGAAGTTCGTCAGGAGTACTGCATAAAAAAAAAAACGAGTGTGTTGTCGTGGCAGTTGGTGATCAAAGAAATAAAACAAAATAAAATCAATAAATAATAATGTCATAGACTTAAAGTCATACCTTTGAAGTCATAATGCATTGCAAGTGTTATTAGGGAATGTTGTGCTGTGTTTTCAAGCGCTTCAATGTGACAGCGGGTGCGTTCACGGAGATCAAGAGCAGCCGGAGATGAAGAGCAGCCGCCGCAGGGGAGGGATACCATGGTAAATAGGTTACCTATTTACCATGGTATCTCTCCCCTGGGTGCGTTGTGTTTTGGTGAGCAGGAAAGCAGCGGGCGGGATGGCGAGCTTGTCCTGCTTCTCCAACACAAGCTACCTTAAGAGCCGGTAGGATGCGGTCAATGGGTGAAGTTCGTCAGGAGTACTGCATAAAAAAAAAAACGAGTGTGTTGTCGTGGCAGTTGGTGATCAAAGAAATAAAACAAAATAAAATCAATAAATAATAATGTCATAGACTTAAAGTCATACCTTTGAAGTCATAATGCATTGCAAGTGTTTTTAGGGAATGTTGTGCTGTGTTTTCAAGCGCTTCAATGTGACAGCGGGTGCGTTCACGGAGATCAAGAGCAGCCGGAGATGAAGAGCAGCCGCCGCAGGGGAGGGATACCATGGTAAATAGGTTACCTATTTACCATGGTATCTCTCCCCTGGGTGCGTTGTGTTTTGGTGAGCAGGAAAGCAGCGGGCGGGATGGCGAGCTTGTCCTGCTGCTCCAACACAAGCTACCTTAAGAGCCGGTACGATGCGGTCAATGGGTGAAGTTCGTCAGGAGTACTGCATAAAAAAAAAAAACGAGTGTGTTGTGGTGGCAGTTGGTGATCAAAGAAATAAAACAAAATAAAATCAATAAATAATAATGTCATAGACTTAAAGTCATACCTTTGAAGTCATAATGCATTGCAAGTGTTATTAGGGAATGTTGTGCTGTGTTTTCAAGCGCTTCAATGTGACAGCGGGTGCGTTCACGGAGATCAAGAGCAGCCGAGATCAAGAGCAGCCGCCGCAGGGGAGGGATACCATGGTAAATAGGTTACCTATTTACCATGGTATCTCTCCCCTGGGTGCGTTGTGTTTTGGTGAGCAGGAAAGCAGCGGGCGGGATGGCGAGCTTGTCCTGCTGCTCCAACACAAGCTACCTTAAGAGCCGGTACGATGCGGTCAATGGGTGAAGTTCGTCAGGAGTACTGCATAAAAAAAAAAAAACGAGTGTGTTGTCGTGGCAGTTGGTGATCAAAGAAATAAAACAAAATAAAATCAATAAATAATAATGTCACAGACTTAAAGTCATACCTTTGAAGTCATAATGCATTGCAAGTGTTATTAGGGAATGTTGTGCTGTGTTTTCAAGCGCTTCAATGTGACAGCGGGTGCGTTCACGGAGATCAAGAGCAGCCGCCGCAGGGGAGGGATACCATGGTAAACAGGTTACCTATTTACCATGGTATCTCTCCCCTGGGTGCGTTGTGTTTTGGTGAGCAGGAAAGCAGCGGGCGGGATGGCGAGCTTGTCCTGCTGCTCCAACACAAGCTACCTTAAGAGCCGGTACGATGCGGGCAATGGGTGAAGTTCGTCAGGAGTACTGCATAAAAAAAAAAACGAGTGTGTTGTCGTGGCAGTTGGTGATCAAAGAAATAAAACAAAATAAAATCAATAAATAATAATGTCATAGACTTAAAGTCATACCTTTGAAGTCATAATGCATTGCAAGTGTTATTAGGGAATGTTGTGCTGTGTTTTCAAGCGCTTCAATGTGACAGCGGGTGCGTTCACGGAGATCAAGAGCAGCCGGAGATGAAGAGCAGCCGCCGCAGGGGAGGGATACCATGGTAAATAGGTTACCTATTTACCATGGTATCTCTCCCCTGGGTGCGTTGTGTTTTGGTGAGCAGGAAAGCAGCGGGCGGGATGGCGAGCTTGTCCTGCTTCTCCAACACAAGCTACCTTAAGAGCCGGTAGGATGCGGTCAATGGGTGAAGTTCGTCAGGAGTACTGCATAAAAAAAAAAAACGAGTGTGTTGTCGTGGCAGTTGGTGATCAAAGAAATAAAACAAAATAAAATCAATAAATAATAATGTCATAGACTTAAAGTCATACCTTTGAAGTCATAATGCATTGCAAGTGTTTTTAGGGAATGTTGTGCTGTGTTTTCAAGCGCTTCAATGTGACAGCGGGTGCGTTCACGGAGATCAAGAGCAGCCGGAGATGAAGAGCAGCCGCCGCAGGGGAGGGATACCATGGTAAATAGGTTACCTATTTACCATGGTATCTCTCCCCTGGGTGCGTTGTGTTTTGGTGAGCAGGAAAGCAGCGGGCGGGATGGCGAGCTTGTCCTGCTGCTCCAACACAAGCTACCTTAAGAGCCGGTACGATGCGGTCAATGGGTGAAGTTCGTCAGGAGTACTGCATAAAAAAAAAAAACGAGTGTGTTGTGGTGGCAGTTGGTGATCAAAGAAATAAAACAAAATAAAATCAATAAATAATAATGTCATAGACTTAAAGTCATACCTTTGAAGTCATAATGCATTGCAAGTGTTATTAGGGAATGTTGTGCTGTGTTTTCAAGCGCTTCAATGTGACAGCGGGTGCGTTCACGGAGATCAAGAGCAGCCGAGATCAAGAGCAGCCGCCGCAGGGGAGGGATACCATGGTAAATAGGTTACCTATTTACCATGGTATCTCTCCCCTGGGTGCGTTGTGTTTTGGTGAGCAGGAAAGCAGCGGGCGGGATGGCGAGCTTGTCCTGCTGCTCCAACACAAGCTACCTTAAGAGCCGGTACGATGCGGTCAATGGGTGAAGTTCGTCAGGAGTACTGCATAAAAAAAAAAAAACGAGTGTGTTGTCGTGGCAGTTGGTGATCAAAGAAATAAAACAAAATAAAATCAATAAATAATAATGTCACAGACTTAAAGTCATACCTTTGAAGTCATAATGCATTGCAAGTGTTATTAGGGAATGTTGTGCTGTGTTTTCAAGCGCTTCAATGTGACAGCGGGTGCGTTCACGGAGATCAAGAGCAGCCGCCGCAGGGGAGGGATACCATGGTAAACAGGTTACCTATTTACCATGGTATCTCTCCCCTGGGTGCGTTGTGTTTTGGTGAGCAGGAAAGCAGCGGGCGGGATGGCGAGCTTGTCCTGCTGCTCCAACACAAGCTACCTTAAGAGCCGGTACGATGCGGGCAATGGGTGAAGTTCGTCAGGAGTACTGCATAAAAAAAAAAACGAGTGTGTTGTCGTGGCAGTTGGTGATCAAAGAAATAAAACAAAATAAAATCAATAAATAATAATGTCATAGACTTAAAGTCATACCTTTGAAGTCATAATGCATTGCAAGTGTTATTAGGGAATGTTGTGCTGTGTTTTCAAGCGCTTCAATGTGACAGCGGGTGCGTTCACGGAGATCAAGAGCAGCCGGAGATGAAGAGCAGCCGCCGCAGGGGAGGGATACCATGGTAAATAGGTTACCTATTTACCATGGTATCTCTCCCCTGGGTGCGTTGTGTTTTGGTGAGCAGGAAAGCAGCGGGCGGGATGGCGAGCTTGTCCTGCTGCTCCAACACAAGCTACCTTAAGAGCCGGTACGATGCGGTCAATGGGTGAAGTTCGTCAGGAGTACTGCATAAAAAAAAAAAAAACGAGTGTGTTGTCGTGGCAGTTGGTGATCAAAGAAATAAAACAATATAAAATCAATAAATAATAATGTCATAGACTTAAAGTCATACCTTTGAAGTCATAATGCATTGCAAGTGTTATTAGGGAATGTTGTGCTGTGTTTTCAAGCGCTTCAATGTGACAGCGGGTGCGTTCACGGAGATCAAGAGCAGCCGGAGATGAAGAGCAGCCGCCGCAGGGGAGGGATACCATGGTAAATAGGTTACCTATTTACCATGGTATCTCTCCCCTGGGTGCGTTGTGTTTTGGTGAGCAGGAAAGCAGCGGGCGGGATGGCGAGCTTGTCCTGCTGCTCCAACACAAGCTACCTTAAGAGCCGGTACGATGCGGTCAATGGGTGATGTTCGTCAGGAGTACTGCATAAAAAAAAAAACGAGTGAGTTGTGGTGGCAGTTGGTGATCAAAGAAATAAAACAAAATAAAATCAATAAATAATAATGTCATAGACTTAAAGTCATACCTTTGAAGTCATAATGCATTGCAAGTGTTATTAGGGAATGTTGTGCTGTGTTTTCAAGCGCTTCAATGTGACAGCGGGTGCGTTCACGGAGATCAAGAGCAGCCGAGATCAAGAGCAGCCGCCGCAGGGGAGGGATACCATGGTAAATAGGTTACCTATTTACCATGGTATCTCTCCCCTGGGTGCGTTGTGTTTTGGTGAGCAGGAAAGCAGCGGGCGGGATGGCGAGCTTGTCCTGCTGCTCCAACACAAGCTACCTTAAGAGCCGGTACGATGCGGTCAATGGGTGAAGTTCGTCAGGAGTACTGCATAAAAAAAAAAAAACGAGTGTGTTGTCGTGGCAGTTGGTGATCAAAGAAATAAAACAAAATAAAATCAATAAATAATAATGTCACAGACTTAAAGTCATACCTTTGAAGTCATAATGCATTGCAAGTGTTATTAGGGAATGTTGTGCTGTGTTTTCAAGCGCTTCAATGTGACAGCGGGTGCGTTCACGGAGATCAAGAGCAGCCGCCGCAGGGGAGGGATACCATGGTAAACAGGTTACCTATTTACCATGGTATCTCTCCCCTGGGTGCGTTGTGTTTTGGTGAGCAGGAAAGCAGCGGGCGGGATGGCGAGCTTGTCCTGCTGCTCCAACACAAGCTACCTTAAGAGCCGGTACGATGCGGGCAATGGGTGAAGTTCGTCAGGAGTACTGCATAAAAAAAAAAACGAGTGTGTTGTCGTGGCAGTTGGTGATCAAAGAAATAAAACAAAATAAAATCAATAAATAATAATGTCATAGACTTAAAGTCATACCTTTGAAGTCATAATGCATTGCAAGTGTTATTAGGGAATGTTGTGCTGTGTTTTCAAGCGCTTCAATGTGACAGCGGGTGCGTTCACGGAGATCAAGAGCAGCCGCCGCAGGGGAGGGATACCATGGTAAACAGGTTACCTATTTACCATGGTATCTCTCCCCTGGGTGCGTTGTGTTTTGGTGAGCAGGAAAGCAGCGGGCGGGATGGCGAGCTTGTCCTGCTGCTCCAACACAAGCTACCTTAAGAGCCGGTACGATGCGGGCAATGGGTGAAGTTCGTCAGGAGTACTGCATAAAAAAAAAAACGAGTGTGTTGTCGTGGCAGTTGGTGATCAAAGAAATAAAACAAAATAAAATCAATAAATAATAATGTCATAGACTTAAAGTCATACCTTTGAAGTCATAATGCATTGCAAGTGTTATTAGGGAATGTTGTGCTGTGTTTTCAAGCGCTTCAATGTGACAGCGGGTGCGTTCACGGAGATCAAGAGCAGCCGGAGATCAAGAGCAGCCGCCGCAGGGGAGGGATACCATGGTAAATAGGTTACCTATTTACCATGGTATCTCTCCCCTGGGTGCGTTGTGTTTTGGTGAGCAGGAAAGCAGCGGGCGGGATGGCGAGCTTGTCCTGCTGCTCCAACACAAGCTACCTTAAGAGCCGGTAGGATGCGGTCAATGGGTGAAGTTCGTCAGGAGTACTGCATAAAAAAAAAAAACGAGTGTGTTGTCGTGGCAGTTGGTGATCAAAGAAATAAAACAAAATAAAATCAATAAATAATAATGTCATAGACTTAAAGTCATACCTTTGAAGTCATAATGCATTGCAAGTGTTTTTAGGGAATGTTGTGCTGTGTTTTCAAGCGCTTCAATGTGACAGCGGGTGCGTTCACGGAGATCAAGAGCAGCCGGAGACGAAGAGCAGCCGCCGCAGGGGAGGGATACCATGGTAAATAGGTTACCTATTTACCATGGTATCTCTCCCCTGGGTGCGTTGTGTTTTGGTGAGCAGGAAAGCAGCGGGCGGGATGGCGAGCTTGTCCTGCTGCTCCAACACAAGCTACCTTAAGAGCCGGTACGATGCGGTCAATGGGTGAAGTTCGTCAGGAGTACTGCATAAAAAAAAAAAACGAGTGTGTTGTCGTGGCAGTTGGTGATCAAAGAAATAAAACAAAATAAAATCAATAAATAATAATGTCATAGACTTAAAGTCATACCTTTGAAGTCATAATGCATTGCAAGTGTTATTAGGGAATGTTGTGCTGTGTTTTCAAGCGCTTCAATGTGACAGCGGGTGCGTTCACGGAGATCAAGAGCAGCCGGAGATGAAGAGCAGCCGCCGCAGGGGAGGGATACCATGGTAAATAGGTTACCTATTTACCATGGTATCTCTCCCCTGGGTGCGTTGTGTTTTGGTGAGCAGGAAAGCAGCGGGCGGGATGGCGATCTTGTCCTGCTGCTCCAACACAAGCTACCTTAAGAGCCGGTACGATGCGGTCAATGGGTGAAGTTCGTCAGGAGTACTGCATAAAAAAAAAACGAGTGTGTTGTGGTGGCAGTTGGTGATCAAAGAAATAAAACACAATAAAATCAATAAATAATAATGTCATAGACTTAAAGTCATACCTTTGAAGTCATAATGCATTGCAAGTGTTATTAGGGAATGTTGTGCTGTGTTTTCAAGCACTTCAATGTGACAGCGGGTTCGTTCACGGAGATCAAGAGCAGCCGGAGATCAAGAGCAGCCGCCGCAGGGGAGGGATACCATGGTAAATAGGTTACCTACTACCATGGTAAATAGGTTACCTATTTACCATGGTATCTCTCCCCTGGGTGCGTTGTGTTTTGGTGAGCAGGAAAGCAGCGGGCGGGATGGCGAGCTTGTCCTGCTGCTCCAACACAACGCTAGCTACCATATACACCTAGATACGAATGCATAGTAGTATACTGGCCAAGGGCGTTGGTTTTGCCCAGAGCCGTAACTAAGCTTTTAGCTACCGGGACATGCAATATATATATATATATATATATATATATATATATATATATATATATATATATATATATATATATATATATATATATATTAATTATTGTTATTTTTTTTCTTTTTTTTTTTTTTTTTGGATGTTAGGAGTTAGGATGGTATTTACTCGCGCATAGGTTTGAATGTTATTTCCGAATCTCTCCTTTAACATGTCTGAAGGGGACACTGTATTACTTAAAACGTGAATTAACGTATTAAAACGTGTTAACTGTGAGCAGTTACTTTGGGATTACACACCAGGTTCAGACGCATTGATTGGACTAATGTATCTGCAGGCGACCTGAGACTCACCGTTTCAACGGTGTCAGTAGTGCTCAACAGAAAATAATGCATACAGAAAAATATTGTATACTGGCCATGGGCTTTGGTTTTGCCCAGCGCCGTAACTAAGCATTTAGCTACCGGGGCATGCAAATACATATATATATATATATATATATATATATATATATATATATATATATATATATATATATATATATATATATATATATAAATCTGTCTATTAAAACGTGTTAACTGTGAGCAGTTACCTTGGGATTACACACCAGGTTCAGACGCATTGATTGGACTAATGTATCCGCAGGCGACCTAAGACTGTCCTATATATAAATTGCATGGACAGATGCCTTGACCAGTCTGCACCCAGCTACCTCCAGACCCTCATCTCTCCCTACACCCCCACTTGACCTCTCCGCTCCGCCTGCACTAGAAGACTAGCTCTACCACCGCTACGCTCCCCTGCCTCCAAAGCCCGCTCCTTCTCCACCCTTGCTCCGCAGTGTTGGAATGACCTTCCTACAGATGTCAGGACTGCCCAGTCCCTGACCACATTCCGGCGCCTCCTTAAGACTCACCTCTTCAAAGAGCACCTGTAGAACTCCTCTGTTTGTATCCTGGGACACTATCACCCTTCATGTAAATGTGCTTTATTTTGCTCTTATCAGCCCCTATTTTACTGCATTTAATCCTGTACTTCAGAATACTGTAATCTGCCAAGTTTTTAACCTGTAGTACTTTGTATTTACTCACATCCTGATGTAACTATCACTATTACCTGCTGTATTATTGAATTGTGGTTTGTCAAACTTGTACTTTACTTGAACAAAAGTTATTGTATTGCTTGCTCTTATTGTATTACTTGTATTGTAACGCTTGAAATGTTTTTGCTTACGATTGTAAGTCGCCCTGGATAAGGGCGTCTGCTAAGAAATAAATAATAATAATAATAATGGACCTCCGGCACCGGCGTAGATTTAGCTAGGGATGGTAGGGACATGTCCCTACCAATGTCAAGGGACCGTTGAATTGTCCCTACCAATAATTTTGATAAATCTTAAACGTCTTTTGTCAAGTCATTTTATCTGCTCCACAAAGGGTTAACTCTCTCAAGCCCCCCGCCCCTCCCGCTCGTTAGTCCTCCCTCCTCCAAAAAAAACAAAACAAAAAAAAAACGCTAATTTGATTGACTTTGGCCCTTCCATACTGCATCACTGAAACACGGACTCAGTGCGTGGCTGACGTCAGGGACCAGCAGAGTGTGTTGTTTTCATTGAAGTGCGAAAGTGCACAAGGACTCGGGAGTGAAAGGTAAATCTCCGGGTTTAAAATAATAAAAAAAAATTCTAGTCATTCTTAAACGGTGTACATTGTGCCACAATTTTCACATTTATTTTAAAAAATAAGAATAAATATAATCAGTTTAATTCGATGTTTGTGTTTGTTGGTTAATGCGTTGTCATATTATTTCAATCCTCCTTCCTCCCTTTGTAACTAACTTACTCCTTGCTTGATATTTTTGTATCGTGTGTGTAAAAAGCGAACACGAACATATGTATTTGATTGAATGGACAGTGTGACTATCCAGGCGGCTAAATAAATGCACTATATTATATAGGCAGTAATAAAAAATATATAAAAAGTCAAATTAATGGGGGGTGGGGGGGGACAACGACAGATATACAAATAAATTTCAGTGTGGCGTGAGTAAAAAAGGTTGAGAACCGCTGGTTTAGGCTGGACTCTGGAAAGACGCTCATCTGAAGTTGCCGCTTGCCGGTCAGGCTGATATGAGTGTGAGCCACTGACTGAATGAAAGCCAGGTGCCGCGGCTGAAGGTATTGTCAGCTCGTCAGCAACATAGTTTGAGAGAATAAAGCTACCTACCTACCTACCTATTACGTTAGCGACCCATTGCTAGCTGCTAACCCAACGTCCTTGGTGGCTAGCTAGCTTGTTTCACAGCTAAATCATTATGTGTGTGTGTGTGTGTGTGTGTGTGTGTGTGTGAGAGAGAGAGAGAGAGAGAGAGAGAGAGAGAGAGAGAGAGTGTGCGTGACCATGTTTTGATATCGTCATTCAACTAACGTTAGCTAATCACTTCAATTTGGCTTTAGGTGACTAAAGCATAATAGCAACCAAAAAAATAAAGATGGACATAAGGAAGTTTTTTTTACAAAAAGTCAAAGTGTAAGTAGGAAGATGTTATTAAAGTAATAAACACAATTGATAATGATTCTCATAGCAAATGAAAAAATAATTTACTAATGAAGTTAACAGAGTCATACTTTCTCTCTAAACAGCATGCATCAATTTATCATTTTATCAGGCGAGTGAAGCAGTGCAGCCTGGTAAAAGCAGTACAGAGGCAGGTGGAGCAACAGGGTCGCAGGTGGGGTCTGTAATGGCTTAGTGATTATAACAGTGAAAGTGTTAGACTCAGTTTTGAGATATATTATTGTTTGAGGCACATTGTGATATAATAGTAGGCTAATGCTGTATAGTAATACTCAGCAAATAAAGTTAGCATAGCCATATATTTTCTCTCTATATGGCATGCATCAATTTATTATTTTATCAGGTGAATGAAGCAATGCACCCAGGTACGAGCAGCAGCACAGACACAGGAGTGGCAGGCAGAGCACGTGAGCGTGCATGTGCTCATGCTTGTAGCGCCAGGGGTATTGGTAGCTTACAGTAAGGCTGGGATAGGTTATAATTCAGGTTATTAGTAATTCTACAGCAGGGATGTCAAACCAGCTTCCAGGAGGGACACTTTATCATAGTGTTTTAAGTGTATACCAGCCAACTTCATGTCAATCAAACTGTCCTCGATTCATGTCCAGCATTCATTTCAAGCCACCAGAAGTTACCATTTAATAGCTGTCTACTAAAAAATTTCTTCCCGGGAGGGCATGCCCCCGAACCCCACTAGCGACCGTGACTCCGCCCCCCTACAAAATTGTGTCCCCACCAATGTTCAAACCAAACCTACGCCCTTGACCTCCGGAATGAAGCAACCGGAGGTGGATGGAAAGACTCAATATTGCAGCTACCGGGGCATGCAAGACTCCATATCGTAGATACCGGGCATGCAATTATATATATATATATATATATATATATATATATATATATATATATATATATATATATATATATATATATATATATATATATATATATATATGATGGAGAGGCATATTCCCATTCCCTTAATAGTTAGGATGGTATTTACTCGCGCATACACTCTAAATCTGGGGTTGATACTGTGGAGGAAGCTTTTAAGGTGCTTCAAAGAACCTTTTTACTAGGGTTCCATGAGGAACCTTACAAATAAGGATCTTTTCAGAACCTCAAGGTTCTACTTGGAACGTTTTATGTTTATTTACAAACTTACATGCATAATATTACATATATATATATATATATATATATATATATATATATATATATATATATATATATATATAATATAAAAATATATATATATATTTATATATAAATATATAAAAATATATATATATATTATATATATATATATATATATATATATATATATATATATATATATATATATATATATAATATGCGTGTCTGCATAATTTGTCTGGTTAAATAACATGCTAGGAATTACTGGTTTGCAATATCAATAAAAACAAAGAAATACTTTTTATAGAAACCCTTTATTACGGGTAGAGCAATAAAATAAATAAATACAGTATAGGAGTTATACTTTTAATTATAACACATAAATGCATACAAATAAAACAGTCTGTATATGTTTCATTACCCTTAGAATAACAACATATATATATTAATGTTATTTTTTTTTATTTTTTTTTTTGGATGTTTGGAGTTTTACTCGCGCATAGTTTTGTATGTTATTTCCGAATTTCTCCTTAGACATGTCTGAAGGGGACACTGTATTACTTAAAACGTGAATTAACGTATTAAAACGTGTTAACTGTGAGCAGTTACCTTGGGATTACACACCAGGTTCAGACGCATTGAATGGACTAATGTATCCGCAGGCGACCTAAGACTCACCGTTTCAATGGTGTCAGTAGTGCTCAACAGAAAATAATGCATACAGAAAAATATTGTATACTGGCCATGGGCTTTGGTTTTCCCCAGCGCCGTAACTAAGCATTTAGCTACCGGGGCATGCAAATATATATATATATATATATATATATATATATATATATATATATATATATATATATATATATTTATAAATTGCATGGACCTCCGGAATGAAGCAACCGGAGGTGGATGGAAAGACTCAATATTGCAGCTACTGGGGCATGCAAGACTCCATATCGTAGATACCGGGCATGCAATTATATATATATATATATATATATATATATATATATATATATATATATATATATATATATATATATTATTGTTATTTTTTTTTCTTTTTTTTTTTTTTTTTTTGGATGTTAGGAGTTAGGATGGTATTTACTCGCGCATAGTTTTGTATGTTATTTCCGAATTTCTCCTTAAACATGTCTGAAGGGGACACTGTATTACTTAAAACGTGAATTAACGTATTAAAACGTGTTAACTGTGAGCAGTTACCTTGGGATTACACACCAGGTTCAGCCGCATTGATTGGACTAATGTATCCGCAGGCGACCTAAGACTCACCGTTTCAACGGTGTCAGTAGTGCTCAACAGAAAATAATGCATACAGAAAAATATTGTATACTTGCCATGGGCTTTGGTTAGCATACAGTGTCCCCTTCAGACACTAAACAGTGGCCTACATTTTTATGTTTGTCTGAAAACAACTACAATTGGTATTTTTAATAATCATTAACATGTTCATTATTTCAATATACAAACATGCAGTATTTTGCAATTATTTAAATCCAATCTTCTCCACTGCAGTTAAACTATGGTTGTTTTTCCTATGCACTTGACAGTGGTGGTGGGTGTTTTTGCCAAAAACTGCTTTAAGTGTGTGATGCAGTGTTGTAAGATTTATTGACATTATGTTGATAATCAGAACAACAGGGTTCACTAACCTCGACTAGGTCAGGGTTAACACAGTTGAGCTCAGATGAAACAGCCCATTTGCAATGTACAGTACTGGGTGGCTATTGGTCATTCAGCAGTGTGATGCAAATACCTGCAGTTACCACAAAGCGCTGACCTGAGCACACTTGCTCATTTGCTATTCTAGTTTTCTCCCTGGGATGCTCGTACTTAAATATTTAATATAAATGGACTTTAGTTGGTATATAGGGGGCTGGTGTCTATAGAGTTAACACAAACTGTTTAACAATTTCTGAAAATGAAATTAAGAAGTTGTGAGCGATGGGGATATAAATAGGCCCAATTAATCCCACACCTGCCGCACACCTTCTGTGAATGATGCAATTGTCAGCAAATGATTTACTGACCATCCCAATATAATTTAGGAGCAAAAGAAACATCTGTAATTGGCGTAATTACAGGGATTAATTATAGCATTGTTTCTTTACCGAATATCTCAATCGTCCTGCCTGGGGACAGACGTGAAGTTATGTATATATACATTTAGTGTGCCCAATTATTTTACCCCCGATTTTCTCCCCAATTTGGAATGTCCAATTATTTTTTCTCCTCATCGCAGCAATTCCTTACACAGCTCAGGAGATCCAAAGGTTCAGTGGGCGTCCTCCGATCCCACAACCAAACTATTATCCTCTTTTACACCCAGGAACTCGAGAGCGGATGTCAGCGAGCTACTGACCTCTGGAGGACAAAGGCCAGCCCTGCAGGTGTCCGCTTTTGAGCTCACAGGGCGCCTGGCCAGCAGGGTTCACTGTAGCGCAATGAGGAGAAACAGTCCCTTTTGTTTTTGCTTCCATAACCCACGGGAGTGCCAGAGCCAATGTTACGCTCCCTTTGGAATTCACAGCGAAGACCGACAACTTTGCACAGCCAGGACGTGAACCTGTGCTGTATGACCACACAACCACGCTTTTACCAGGTGAGCCACTCGAGGACCCCCTGATAGTGTTTTTGAGGTTAAGATTCATTTAAAAGTTATAACTAGCTCTTTATTTTTTATATATATATATATATATATATATATATATATATATATATATATTGCACCAGGATGAGTGAACAAAAGGAAAAGTGAAACGAAGAAACTGTAAAAAGTGACGACTGGACACCAACCACTAAAAGCTGGTAATTTTAAACTTTAAAGAGATAGTTTATACCCTCTAAGCGGGCAATTTCTAATCTCTTTATTCATGCCACTGTCTGGTGCTCCAAGGGAGACTACAGTTGGATTTTTATACCAGCTCTGTTATCCCCAGCTGGGGATGAAATCCATTGCGAAGGGGATGAAGTGGAGGTGGCTGTACACACACACACACAATTTGTTACAAACTGTTTATCCAATTGACAGGAAACTTAGCATCAACATTATAGAGTATACATTAATGATAATATACAAGATTGTGAATGTCACACAGTTTTACATACATCTGGATAATCCCTCATCAGACTGTGATTAAACATTTCATTGCTAATTCTTATTCTATCCTGTACATACTGTTGATATGTCATGTTCATCGTTTAGAGTTTACGTGGCAGGAGATGTATATGTATACATAAGCATAGGCAAATTGTAAGCATGGCAAATTCTTTGTTGAGATTTAGTAATGTCTTTCTCAAAGAGACCCAAGTGTAAATGTTTGTCGTAAGCACCATGGATAATAGCATTTACATAATGTCCCGTGACAAGAAATTACATCTAAAATACAAATGTATTTTTTTCAGATTTGTAAAAAAAGACCTGCTTCTCCTGGTGTTGTATCCTTGCTGGACGGAGATGGTGAAGATGCTGGAGGCGGCCAAGCCAGCACAGTATGGGGTAGATTTGACAAGGGACAAGAAAAGGTAATTAGAATTACAACGTGATGTTTAGGAACCCGCATTAGAGAGACAGATAGATTCAAATTATTATTTTTCTCTGTCCCCTTACATTTGTATGCTGTTTGAAATCATATTTTTGTAATAATCTGTGTTCAGGATATGCCATAGACCTAGGTTAGATGAGCCAAAATGTCTTTATATCAGTAGTAACTGTGTATAGCCAGGTATACAATCGGAAACTTAATTCACTTTTGAGTTATTGTCTATGTTTGGTACACAGCTTATCTTCCTGATTTTATTTTTATTTTTTTTAACTTAGGTTCCATTACCAGTGCTGTCCCATAAAAATGAACCATTTTCTTGCCACATTGTTTCACCCTCTGGACATATCAATGATTCAGATCTTTTACACATATCCATCTTATATGGATGTTTTGTGTTTTGTTTATAAAAAATGTGTAAATGTGTAAAGGACTAGGGGTTGTGGTGTTTGTCTGAAGTAAGAGAGTGGTGGTGTAACATCAAATCATTTGCAGCACGAATAAGTCACAGTCACTGGCCATGTCATGCACACTTATTTCTAACTCATTGGTTGATCGAAAATAAGTTTAACATGCAATGGAGTAGTTCATTGGTTTTATACGCTCCCTTTAAAGATGTAATAAACAATCTCATCCAGTGGGATCTCTTTTCAGAGTGTGCAGTAGCAGAAGGGGATTGTGGGAATGTGTGGAGCTAAGGAAGGTAGAAGGAGATGCGCAGTAGAAACCCTGGGATATGTTTACACAATGAACTAATTTGTGGATGAATATCGTTGGTGTTAATTAAAGTTAATAAGACAAAATACCAGGTGGGGGCACCATTAGAGCGCGTCGGTGTGGACATCTTAGGGCCGTTTCCACGGACGGAGGGGGGCAACCGGTACGTCCTGGTGGCCATGGATTACTTTACTAAATGGCCCGAGGCGTACGCAGTCCCCGATCAGAGCGCGACTACCTGCGCTGAGGCACTGCTGGAAGGCATGTTCTGCCGGTTTGGGGTTCCCGAGGAGCTACACAGTGACCAGGGGCGTAACTTTGAAGCGCAGGTGTTTGGTGAGGTGTGCAGGCGGCTGGGTATTAAGAAAACCAGGACGACCCCACTACACCCACAGAGCGATGGATTGGTGGAGCGGTTTAACCGCACCCTTGCCACCCAGCTGACCATGTGGACCTCCCAGCACCAGCGTGACTGGGATCAATGCTTGCCCTTGGTCCTAATGGCCTACCGGACTGCAGTGCATGAATCTACAGGGTGCACACCAGCGGCTCTTATGTTTGGGAGAGAGCTCCGCACCCCAGTGGACCTTGTGTTTGGCCGGCCACCTCAGCTCCACACTCCGGAACCTACCGGCCCGGAATACCTCCAGCAGCTACAGGACCGATTGGACACTGCCCATGTTTACGCTCGGAAGCACCTCACCTCAGCTGGCCAGCGCCAGAAACGGGCATACGATACTCACTGCCCTCGGCGAAGAAAGGGACTCTGCCCCAAGCTGGCCAGTAACTGGGAGGGCCCCTGTGTTGTTCTGGAGAGGCTCTCCGAGGTGACTTCTCGAGTGCGGCTGCGGACCCGTAGCCGGGCAGTTGTGCTCCACCAAGACCGCTTGGCCCCCTACCGCCCTGGAACAAACTCGGTTGTCCCTGCAGCCAGCCCGGAGGCCAGCTCCCAGGACAGGGAAAGCGCTTCCCCCTTGCAACCACCGAATAGTTCACCAGCTGGTGGCCCAGGTAGGAGCATTCCGGCTCCAGCTGACTCCCAGCCCGCTGCACCTGTGCTCCAGCGCGGCCAGCGTATCCGTCGACCACCCCCGGGACTCTCTGACTTTGTGAGACATTAAGTGTTGGGCCAGCGGGACGTTCGGCCCTAAGATGGGGGCTGTGTAACGGGCACGGCTGGACTGACTCGCCGTTGCCACCTGTCGTCGAATAGGGCGCTGTGCCCGGAGCCAGTCCCCTACATTTGGTTAATGTGCAGCCGTGGATGCTGGGAGTACGAACTATGGTAGGGGAGAAACTGAATTATTGTTGTTGTGTTTATTTGTTGTTACTGTAAAAGTTTGCGTACTGTTCTATGCATTTCCCTGTAATTGTTATTACCCTTCCGGTGTTGTTTGATATATATGTGAATGTCACCCTGAGAGGCAGAGTAGTGCTCTGGTGTGGGGAAGGGCTGTGTGTGTGTGTTCATAGAGGGCGCTGACTTGCTGTTAGCTGCTTAATAAACTGCATTACCTAAAAGAGCTATTGTGTGCGTGTCTCCGTTAATCCCTGTGCTCGCTACAATATATATATATATATATATATATATATATATATATATATATATATATATATATAATTACGATATGGAGTCTTGCATGCCCCGGTAGCTACGAAATGGAGTCTTACCATCCACCTCAGGTTGCTTCAACCGGAGGTGCATGCAATGATATATATCTTATTGTATTACTTGTATTGTAACGCTTGAAATGTTTTTGCTTACGATTGTAAGTCGCCCTGGATAAGGGCGTCTGCTAAGAAATAAATAATAATAATAATAATAATAATATATATGCATGCCCCGGCAGCTAAATGCTTAGTTACGGCGCCGGGCAAAACCAAAGCCCATGGCCAGTATACAACATTTTTCTGTATGCATTCTTTTCTGTTGAGCACTACTGACACCGTCAGTTGTTATATTTTTCGCTTCCCATTATAGCGGGGCGGACGTGGCATGGGCGGCGCTGATTTTTCTTTTCGCTCACGGAAAGAACTTTTTATTTACCGCGTTGCTATCAAC
The DNA here is from genome assembly GCF_902713425.1 of Acipenser ruthenus. NCBI lineage: Eukaryota > Metazoa > Chordata > Actinopteri > Acipenseriformes > Acipenseridae > Acipenser > Acipenser ruthenus. Next base: position 163,517 of record NW_026708822.1, read on the forward strand.
CAATGAGAATACATAAGCAAGCTGTACTTGCTCAACCCCAAACACAGATGCATGAAACATATATGCTATCATTACTGTATATGCTATGTAGCCTAGCTACTACACACATAGATGTGGTAGAGGACATCTACTATGTAATGAGTAGCCTATGTATTTACATAGAATGCACTCGCCTCATGACATATCTTATTGCCAGCTGACCTCTCCAGCAGCCAGCCTACTAATAAGATTATTATTTTTCACGGATTGTGCAGCCAGCTTCATCAAGGGACGGTAACCAAGTCCATCCAGGTCTTGGAGATGGAGTGGTGGTAAATGTACAACCTGTTATTAATTGAATAACTAAAGAAATAAATCAGAATGAAAACAGTTCTGGACGCTGCTGAGAGAAAACCGGCAAAACTGTTTCAATTCCTGAGTTCGATTACCTACTTGTTTCCATTCTGATTATTTGTTTAGGCTACAACGTGTCCGTCAGCGAATGTCAGTGCAGTGTGATACCAAAAAAAAATGAGTGGTTGGATTTGCTGTCAATCAACCAAGTTTTTTGTTGGATCAGCTGTTTGTACATGTTTTTGTGTTTAAAGGCGCTGTAGTTATACAATGTAGTTAATGCAACTGTGTACACAAGTCCCTCCTCCCCCGAACCTCCAGAAGATTAGGTACCATCGGCAGTCCTGCGTCAGTCAAAGAGTAATTACATTAGTCAGGATTTGTGAAATTAAATAAAATGGTTTGCTTTGCTTTGAACACCAAATGTGAAATGAACAACCATAAGTACGAATGAAATTATATATAGTTACTTATTATCATAATGTGAAATTGAAATCTGATGCGCATGTTAAAAGTTCAAGTCCTTTGCTTCGTATTTCCTTTTTAGTTTTTAAACGGAAGTGTTCTGAACTGAATCTCTCTTTTTAACTATTTTGCACAACAGTGTATTTGGTTATTGGATCTTCTGTTAAAAAAAAAAAAAGTTCTTTATTTTTCGAAAATAAAACGTCAATGCACTAATAAGAAATCAGGTTGCCAATTTCACCACTGTGACTATTCACCTTAAAAAAGTTACCATTGCCACCCTCTCCCGAAAAAACATCCTGGCTACGCCACTGTTGCCAGGGTTTATTATTTAAAAATGCGCAGTTTATTTCAAACTTTCAAAACATAATAACATAACAAAGAGTGTCTAAGACCCTTCACCGTTATATTTGTTCTCGTGTGAGACTTTCACTTTTTCAGTCAGCGAAAATATGTGCTAAAACGGAGTGAATTTGAGCCCTGTTAAAATGGCAAAAATACAGCTACGTTTGGAGTTTTTCTACAACAAAAAAGCTAAACCTCCAACGCCAGAGACATCAACAGAAACCGAACCTGACTCTTCTGTAGTTCAGAATGTTACGAACAGCACAAGAGTGTGACGATCCTTCCATTTCAAACGCTCAGGTTAGTGCAGGTGTAGATGTCTGTCGATAAGAGACTCTTGCCTGTAAAGTGTTGTTTGCAGCTCTCTTGATTGTGACAATCTGGCGTAGAACTGTTTGTGATGAAATATCTGGTAATCTTAGAAAGCTAGCTTAATGTTTACATAAAAATGGTTAAATTCGGGCATCGGGTTTGAGCATTTTTTTGTTTCGGGGGGGGGGGGGGTGGGGGGGGGGGGGCGGTGGTGATGGGGGTGCTGTGCCCCACCAGTTTTTCAAGCCATGAGTCGCCAATGGGCGGGGTTAACCAAATAATTTAAAGTGGGTGGGGCTAACCACATCATTTCATAAACCTTACTTGTTGTGCACTTCCATTTACTATATCGGTATCAGGGATATTATTTAAATAGTTCACACTTGGGTAAGAAAAGAATAGTATTATTATTTGTTTATTTTAGCAGACGCCTTTATCCAAGGCGACTTACAGAGACTAGGGTGTGTGAACTATGCATCAGCTGCAGAGTCACTTACAATTACGTCTCACCCAAAAGACAGAGCACAAGGAGGTTAAGTGACTTGCTCAGGATCACACAATGAGTCAGTGGCTGAGGTGGGATTTGAACCGGGAACCTGGTTACAAGCCCTGTTCTTTAACCACTGGACCACACAGCCTAATACAACATTTATATAAAATATATTAAAATATCATGATATAACAAGATTTGTTTAAATGATTATCCAGATACAGTATAATATACATAAGAAATTGAAATTGACTTTCAGCACACACACAAAAAAAGAAAGTAAAACATCTTTGGTGATCTGGGAGAGGAGAGTGCTGCAAGTTCCTTATTATTTCAGTGTTTCAGCCACACCTAATAAGATTGCATGAATGGCATTAACACATGCTCACAGTCCCTACACTGGGTAGAATGGAATTGCTCTTCCTGTGAAATGAGAAAACGTTTTTCACAGTAATCATTACCCAACATCCTTTGAAGACCTGCAGCAACATATAGGCAAGGTTGATAAGGACTTCAGTTAAAATTCTGGTCTACCTGGATTAGTTTCTTGTGGTTTTACCCTAGAAGATAAATATCTAGAATATGGGAATATTGCCTGCAAGTGAGTAAAATGTTTTTCTTTCTTACGTTAGAAGTTGTTTCACCTTGAATGGAACTACCATATATTTGCAGAAATTAACTTTCAATGGATACTATGTCTCAAGTTAGAAATACGAGTTTCATTAGAGTTAATTTTGTTCAGTTTAAATAATAAGTAATGCAAATAAATACATAGTTTTAAGAATACAATTTTATCTATTTCTACCAACCTTCATTGTTTTGTCTGTTTCAGACCCCTCTACATAGGGGCAGGAATAGCCACAGTCAGTGTGACCACAAGCAGGCAGACAAGCAGCAGTGACCTCATCTTCAGAGCTCAACACTGAACCACAAGCATGTTGCAGGATGTTATATAGCAGTTTAGCTTAGGGCTCCTCTCAATTTCAAAAACCTCACAAAACAGCAAGAGAATGATATAGCAGTTTGGTGTACTGTAAAGCCTATAAAGTGAGATTTGGAGTGAAGATCTTTTACGAATGTTGAAGTATTGATGGATTAAATAATACTTAATATTTATGTAACTTCTGGACTTACAGAGACTAGGGTGAGTGAACTATGCATCAGCTGCATAATGGATTTAATTATGAGTTTTTGCCACTGAACAACACAAAAAAGTCCATAATGTCAAAGTGAAAAATAAAATCTACAAATTGTTCTAAATTAATTACAAATACAAAACAGAAAATAATTGATTGCATAAGTATTCACCCCCTTGAGTCAATATTTGGTAGAGGCACCTTTGGCAGCAATTACAGCCACGAGTCTATTTGTATAAGTCTCTACCAGCTTTGCACATCTGGACACTGCAATTTTTGCATCTTCACGAGCTTTCCAGGCCCTGACGCAGAGAAGCATCCCCATAGCATGATGCTGCCACCACCATGCTTCACGGTAGGGATGGTGTTCTCAGGATGATGTGCGGTGTTAGGCTTGCGCCTAACATAGCGCTTAGCGTTGTGGCCAAAAAGCTCTATTTTGGTCTCATCACACCATAAAATCTTCTTCCACTTGGTCTCAGAGTCTCCCACATGCCTTCTGGCAAACTCTAGCCGAGATTTGATGCAAGTTTTTTTCAACAATGGCTTTCTTTTTGCCACTCTCCCATAAAGGCCAGTTTTGTAAAGCACCCGGGCTATTGTTGCCGTATGCACAGTGTCTCCCAGCTCAGCCGTGGAAGACTGTAACTCCTTTAGAGTTGCCATAGGCCTCTTGGTGGCCTCCCTGGCTAGTGCCCTTCTCGCCCGGATACTCAGTTTTTGAGGACAGCCTTTTCTAGACAGATTCACAGTTGTGCCATATTCTCTCCATTTCTTAATAATGGACTTTACTGTGCTCCGGGGGATATTCAATGCCTTGGAAATGTTCTTATATCCTACCCGATTGGTGCTTTTGAAGAACCTTATTCCGGATTTGCTTTGAATGTTCCTTCATCTTCATGATGTAGTTTTTGTTAGGAAATGTACTAACCAACTGTGGGACCTCCCAGAGACAGGTGTATTTAACCTGAAATCATGTGAAACACCTTAATTGCACACAGGTGGACACCATTCAACTAATTATGTGACTTCTAAAGACAATTGGTTGCACCAGAGCTTATTTAGGTGTGTCATAGCAAAGGGAGTGAATACTTATGCAATCAATTATTTTCAGTTTTATATTTGTAATTAATTTAGAACAATTTGTAGATTTTATTTATCACTTTTCACTTTTTGTGTTGATCAGTAGCAAAAACTCCTAATTAAATCCATTTTGATTCCATTTGTAACACAATAAAATGTGGAAAAGTCCAAGGGGGGTGAATACTTTTGAGTGTCACTGTGTGTATATATATATATATATATATATATATATATATATATATATATATATATATATATATATATATATATATATAATGATAAGTCAGTCCGTCCTATAACCTCCAGATGTCCACATGACCAAATACAAATTCCCCATAAACTGATCTAAAGAATAAATAAGTTATTAACACATTAACTATTGGCTAATGAGTAATTATAGCTATAGAAATTGAGGCAATCAAGGCTTTTGGTTTTAGAAAAAGAAAAAAAACATGACTGTGCCAGATTACAAAATGTACATCAGTACCCATTTGCAGTCATGCACTGTGACGACAATATATTTTTCATAATCTGACATTTATCTTTAGAACATTATAGAAAGGCTTTAGTAGACAGACATTTGAAATTACTGAAAAAAGAGATCTTAAAGTTGCAACCCTTAGCATATAGATGAATCATTTCCCTGATGTTAAAAACCAAATTGCAACCAGAGATATATTTTTTTAAAATATTGCTCGAGCAGGAATATGTATTTTAAAGATCCTCAAGGAGGCTAGTAATCCAAGATTCAGGGCCACACTGTAAATGGCACTGCCTATATCTTGAAGAAATACTTAAATAAAAATATTATAATAGAAATCCCAAATCCAAGAAAGAAGATAACCACTCTAATTTTTTTAAGCCTTTAAGAAATTGGATTTAAAGCTTGATTAGTCATTAGCCCTTTCTGTGTGTTAATTCATCATGTCAAAATTGGTAATGTTTAATTATTGTTAATTACACATATTAGGTGTACTCCACTGACATTGTGTGGTTGTAGGACTAATTTACAGGTCAGAAAACCTTTAAAAGATTGCATGAAATTCTCAAGGACTTATTCAAGTGTTAAAGCTTTGTGAACACAACAAAACAGCTGTCAAAAGCATTCTGTCTTAAAAAGACATAAATCCATTAAAATGAACACCCTCCCACCAACCCACATCCTTCACACACATGCATATACACAAACACACACAAGAAGAATACCAATTTCAAAAGATACCAAAATAAACTCAAGAACAAAGTGTTTTTTATTTTTGTTCTTTATTAAAATGTCTTCATCTAGACAATGTGGGGAAGCTATAAAAAAAGGCCAACAAGATGCTCGGATATATTGTGATAAGTGTTGAATTTAAATCAAGGGAAGTAATGTTAAAACTTTACAATGCATTAGTAAGACCTCATCTAGAATATTGTGTTCAGTTCTGGTCACCTCGTTACAAAAAGGATATTGCTGCTCAAGAAAGAGTGCAAAGAAGAGCAACCAGAATTATCCTGGGTTTAAAAGGCATGTCGTATGCAGACAGGCTAAAAGAATTGAATCTATTCAGTCTCGAACAAAGAAGACTACGCGGTGATCTGATTCAAGCATTCAAAATGCTAAAAGGTATTGACAATGTCGACCCAGGGGACTTTTTCGACAAGGACCAGGAGTCACAAATGGAGATTAGATAAAGGGGCATTCAGAACAGAAAATAGGAGGCACTTTTCTACACAGAGAATTGTGAGGGTCTGGAACCCGCTCCCCAGTAATGTTGTTGAAGCCGACACCCTGGGATCCTTCAAGAAGCTGCTTGATGAGATTCTGGGATCAATAAGCTACTAACAACCAAAAGAGCAAGATGGGCCGAATGGCCTCCTCTCGTTTGTAAACTTTCTTATGTTCTTAAAATGTTTGTTTACTTAGGCATGAGCATGCTGTATATGCTATCCTGACACAGATACATGATTTACTAGCGCAGGATTAAAATAAAAAAAAAAAAAAAGAACAATATTTGGTTATCAGGCCAACATGCATTTGACTGTGATTTTTCTGCACTTCGACTGGCAGGATCACGACGTCACTTGTTGGATCCACCTTCACATTAGGACAGGATCAGCTGTATGCTGGGGAAAGGTGAGAATCCTTTTAATAAAACTTCCCATGTAGTTTGTTTAATGTTTGGTATCACTTATCCTCAAAATGGGCAAAATCTGCTACGATCACAAGATATATGGTGTCTGATTTAGTTGCTTGATAAGGAAGAAATCTAGATGGTGCTATTTTTTCATCAGCGTGTGTCAACATTCTATAGAACCATTGAATAGTAGACCCCTCTATCTGGTAAATAGGGGCATATTAATCAAGCTTGTAAAAACTGAAGCATTTCACTTTTTTTTTTTTTTTTATAAATTTAGTCGTTGCCAATTATTTTTTATTATTTTCTCCCCAATTTGGAATGGCCAATTATTTTATTATGCTCAGCTCACCGCTACCACCCCAGGGCTGACTCTGGAGGGCGAAGACAAACACACGCTGTCCGGTTTCATCCTAGGAATCTGAAAAATAGTAATGGCATTTGCAAAGTTGTTTCTATTATCAATAATTGTATTAAGAGTTCCAAAATAATGCAATGTAAACAAAAACTGACAAGTTTAAATATCTTTTAATTGATTTTTAAAAAACAAATTAAAAAAATGGACTAACTGAAGGTGACATGTTTTCTGATTGATTTGGTAATGAAGTGCCACATAACACTGCAGTCTAGGGAATGGCTACAGGAAAGATAACTTACTGTTACAGGAGCCTCCTTTTTAGCTGATATTACAGATAGGCAGCCCAGACAAGGTCTTGGACGTCTCTTTGGGTTGGCTTCGAATTGTCTCTTTTCTCTGATCGGAATGTCTGGAGGGGAGGTGGCCTTCTGGTAAGATAGCAATAAGATTTAAAAAATGACATCTCTGTAAAAATTAAAAAAGGCAGTACCCCACCATCAAGTATAATTTTACACTAAAATATTTTGTCTTATTAACTTTAATTAACACCAACGATATTCATTCACAAATTAGTTCATTGTGTAAACATATCCCAGGGTTTCTACTGCGCATCTCCTTCTACCTTCCTTAGCTCCACACATTCCCACAATCCCCTTCTGCTACTGCACACTCTGAAAAGAGATCCCACTGGATGAGATTGTTTATTACATCTTTAAAGGGAGCGTATAAAACCAATGAACTACTCCATTGCATGTTAAACTTATTTTCGATCAACCAATGAGTTAGAAATAAGTGTGCATGACATGGCCAGTGACTGTGACTTATTCGTGCTGCAAATGATTTGATGTTACACCACCACTCTCTTACTTCAGACAAACACCACAACCCCTAGTCCTTTACACATTTACACATTTTTTATAAACAAAACACAAAACATCCATATAAGATGGATATGTGTAAAAGATCTGAATCATTGATATGTCCAGAGGGTGAAACAATGTGGCAGGAAAATGGTTCATTTTTATGGGACAGCACTGGTAATGGAACCTAAGTTAAAAAAAATAAAAATAAAATCAGGAAGATAAGCTGTGTACCAAACATAGACAATAACTCAAAAGTGAATTAAGTTTCCGATTGTATACCTGGCTATACACAGTTACTACTGATATAAAGACATTTTGGCTCATCTAACCTAGGTCTATGGCATATCCTGAAAACAGATTATTACAAAAATATGATTTCAAACAGCATACAAATGTAAGGGGACAGAGAAAAATAATAATTTGAATCTATCTGTCTCTCTAATGCGGGTTCCTAAACATCACGTTGTAATTCTAATTACCTTTTCTTGTCCCTTGTCAAATCTACCCCATACTGTGCTGGCTTGGCCGCCTCCAGCATCTTCACCATCTCCGTCCAGCAAGGATACAACACCAGGAGAAGCAGGTCTTTTTTTACAAATCTGAAAAAAATACATTTGTATTTTAGATGTAATTTCTTGTCACGGGACATTATGTAAATGCTATTATCCATGGTGCTTACGACAAACATTTACACTTGGGTCTCTTTGAGAAAGACATTACTAAATCTCAACAAAGAATTTGCCATGCTTACAATTTGCCTATGCTTATGTATACATATACATCTCCTGCCACGTAAACTCTAAACGATGAACATGACATATCAACAGTATGTACAGGATAGAATAAGAATTAGCAATGAAATGTTTAATCACAGTCTGATGAGGGATTATCCAGATGTATGTAAAACTGTGTGACATTCACAATCTTGTATATTATCATTAATGTATACTCTATAATGTTGATGCTAAGTTTCCTGTCAATTGGATAAACAGTTTGTAACAAATTGTGTGTGTGTGTGTACAGCCACCTCCACTTCATCCCCTTCGCAATGGATTTCATCCCCAGCTGGGGATAACAGAGCTGGTATAAAAATCCAACTGTAGTCTCCCTTGGAGCACCAGACAGTGGCATGAATAAAGAGATTAGAAATTGCCCGCTTAGAGGGTATAAACTATCTCTTTAAAGTTTAAAATTACCAGCTTTTAGTGGTTGGTGTCCAGTCGTCACTTTTTACAGTTTCTTCGTTTCACTTTTCCTTTTGTTCACTCATCCTGGTGCAATATATATATATATATATATATATAAAATAAAGAGCTAGTTATAACTTTTAAATGAATCTTAACCTCAAAAACACTATCAGGGGGTCCTCGAGTGGCTCACCTGGTAAAAGCGTGGTTGTGTGGTCATACAGCACAGGTTCGCGTCCTGGCTGTGCAAAGTTGTCGGTCTTCGCTGTGAATTCCAAAGGGAGCGTAACATTGGCTCTGGCACTCCCGTGGGTTAGGGAAGCAAAAACAAAAGGGACTGTTTCTCCTCATTGCGCTACAGTGAACCCTGCTGGCCAGGCGCCCTGTGAGCTCAAAAGCGGACACCTGCAGGGCTGGCCTTTGTCCTCCAGAGGTCAGTAGCTCGCTGACATCCGCTCTCGAGTTCCTGGGTGTAAAAGAGGATAATAGTTTGGTTGTGGGATCGGAGGACGCCCACTGAACCTTTGGATCTCCTGAGCTGTGTAAGGAATTGCTGCGATGAGGAGAAAAAATAATTGGACATTCCAAATTGGGGAGAAAATCGGGGGTAAAATAATTGGGCACACTAAATGTATATATACATAACTTCACGTCTGTCCCCAGGCAGGACGATTGAGATATTCGGTAAAGAAACAATGCTATAATTAATCCCTGTAATTACGCCAATTACAGATGTTTCTTTTGCTCCTAAATTATATTGGGATGGTCAGTAAATCATTTGCTGACAATTGCATCATTCACAGAAGGTGTGCGGCAGGTGTGGGATTAATTGGGCCTATTTATATCCCCATCGCTCACAACTTCTTAATTTCATTTTCAGAAATTGTAAAACAGTTTGTGTTAACTCTATAGACACCAGCCCCCTATATACCAACTAAAGTCCATTTATATTAAATATTTAAGTACGAGCATCCCAGGGAGAAAACTAGAATAGCAAATGAGCAAGTGTGCTCAGGTCAGCGCTTTGTGGTAACTGCAGGTATTTGCATCACACTGCTGAATGACCAATAGCCACCCAGTACTGTACATTGCAAATGGGCTGTTTCATCTGAGCTCAACTGTGTTAACCCTGACCTAGTCGAGGTTAGTGAACCCTGTTGTTCTGATTATCAACATAATGTCAATAAATCTTACAACACTGCATCACACACTTAAAGCAGTTTTTGGCAAAAACACCCACCACCACTGTCAAGTGCATAGGAAAAACAACCATAGTTTAACTGCAGTGGAGAAGATTGGATTTAAATAATTGCAAAATACTGCATGTTTGTATATTGAAATAATGAACATGTTAATGATTATTAAAAATACCAATTGTAGTTGTTTTTTTCAGACAAACATAAAACTGTAGGCCACTGTTTAGTGTCTGAAGGGGACACTGTATGCTAACCAAAGCCCATGGCCAGTATACAATATTTTTCTGTATGCATTATTTTCTGTTGAGCACTACTGACACCGTTGAAACGGTGAGTCTTAGGTCGCCTGCGGATACATTAGTCCATTCAATGCGTCTGAACCTGGTGTGTAATCCCAAGGTAACTGCTCACAGTTAACACGTTTTAATACGTTAATTCACGTTTTAAGTAATACAGTGTCCCCTTCAGACATGTTAAAGGAGAAATTCGGAAATAACATACAAAACTATGCGCGAGTAAATACCATCCTAACTCCTAACATCCAAAAAAAAAAAAAAAAGAAAAAAAAAACAATAATATATATATATATATAATTGCATGCCCGGTATCTACGATATGGAGTCTTGCATGCCCCAGTAGAGGCAATATTGAGTCTTTCCATCCACCTCCGGTTGCTTCATTCCGGAGGTCCATGCAATTTATAAATATATATATATATATATATATATTATTATTATTATTATTATTATTTATTTCTTAGCAGACGCCCTTATCCAGGGCGACTTACAATCGCAAGCAAATACAAATACATTCAAGTGTTACAATATAAGTCATACAATAAGAACAAGAAATACAATAATTCTCAAGTGTGACAAACCACAATTCAATAATACAGCAGATAATAGTGAAAGTTACATCAGGATATGATTAAGTAGTGATAGTTACATCAGGATATGATTAAGTACAAAATACTACAGATTAAACACTTGGGAGATTACAATATTCTGAGGTACAGGATTAAATGCAGTAAAATAGGGGGCAGATAAGAGCAAAATAAAGCATATTTAAATGAAGGGTGATAGTGTCCCAGGATACAACAGAGGAGTTCTACAGGTGCTGTTTGAAGAGGTGAGTCTTAAGGAGGCGCCGGAATGTGGTCAGGGACTGGGCAGTCCTGACATCTGTAGGAAGGTCGTTCCACCACTGCGGAGCAAGGGTGGAGAAGGAGCGGGCTCGGGAGGCAGGGGAGCGTAGCGGAGGTAGAGCCAGTCTTCTAGTGCATGCGGAGCGGAGAGGTCGAGTGGGGGTGTAGGGAGAGATGAGGGTCTGGAGGTAGCTGGGTGCAGTCTGATCAAGGCATCTGTAGGCTAGTACAAGAGTCTTGAACTGGATGCGAGCGGTGATCGGGAGCCAGTGGAGCGAGCGGAGTAGTGGAGTAGCGTGGGCGAAGCGAGGTAGAGAGAACACCAGGCGAGCAGCAGAGTTCTGGATGAGCTGGAGCGGACGGGTGGCGGACGCAGGGAGGCCAGCCAGGAGGGAGTTGCAGTAGTCTAGGCGGGAGAGTACCAGGGCCTGGACCAGGAGCTGGGTAGCATAGTTGGTGAGGAAGGGTCGGATTCTTCGGATGTTGCTCAGGAAGAATCTGCAAGTGCGTGCCAGAGTGGAGATGTGCTGGGAATAAGAGAGGCAGGGGTCCAGGGTGACTCCAAGGTTTTTAGCTGAGGAAGAGGGAGAGAGTGTGGTAGATTCCAGAGGAACAGAGATAGAGAGATCAGAGGAGGGGGAGGAGGAGGGAAAGAAAAGGAGGTCAGATTTAGAGAGGTTGAGTTTGAGGTGATGCGAGTGCATCCAGGAGGAAATAGCAGACAGACAGGTAGAGATACGGGAGGAGATGGTGGAGTCAGAGGTGGGGAAGGAGAGGAAAATCTGAGCATCATCAGCATAGAAATGGTATGAGAAACCATAGGATGCGATGAGGGGGCCCAGGGAGCGGGTGTAGAGAGAGAACAGGAGAGGACCCAAGACTGACCCTTGGGGGACTCCAGTCAAGAGAGGGTGAGGTGTGGAGGTTGCTCCACGCCAGGTTACCTGGTAAGTGCGGTTGGAGAGGTAGGAGGAGAACCAGGCCAGAGCAGTGCCAGAGATCCCCAGGTCAGCAAGAGATGATAGTAGAATAGAGTGATCAACAGTGTCAAAGGCAGCAGAGAGGTCGAGGAGAATTAGGACAGAGGAGAGAGAGGCAGCTCGGGCACACTTAAGTGAGTTGGTGACAGAGAGAAGGGCGGTTTCAGTGGAGTGAGCAGAGCGGAAGCCAGATTGGAGAGGGTCAAGCAGAGAGTGGTTGGACAGGAAAGCAGAGAGCTGGCGGTGTACAGTCCGCTCGAGGGTTTTGGAGAGGAAGGGTAGGAGGGAGACAGGACGGTAGCTCTGGAGGGAGGTGGGGTCGAGGGTAGGTTTTTTGAGGAGGGGAGTGATAGAGGCTTTTTTGAAGGCAGAGGGGAAGATGCCAGAAAGTAGAGAGGTGTTGAGGAGGGAGGAGATGAAGGGGAGTAGAGCAGGAGCAGCAGCTTGAAAGAGGTGAGTGGGGAGGGGGTCCAAGGCACACGTGGTGGGTTTGTGATCCTGGAGCAGGGAGGAGAGGTCAGAGTCTGAGAGGGGCAAGAAGGTGGAGAGGGAGGGCGAGTTAGTAGGGGATGTAGTGGGTGTAGGGGTTGGAGCAGGAGGGGGTGCGGGGGAGGGAGAGGTGTTAAAGAGTTTGCGGATATCTGAGATTTTAGAAGAGAAGAAGGAGGCAAAGTCGTCAGGGGAGATAGAGGAGGGAGGAGGAGGGGGGGGAGGGTTTAGGAGGGAGGAGAAGGTAGAGAATAGTTTACGTGGGTTGTTAGTGGAGGCTTGGATTACAGATTGGAAATAAGCACATTTAGCAGAGGAGAGAGTAGAGGAGAAGGAGGAGAGAAGAGTGCGGTAAAGGTCTAGGGCAGCAGGGAGTTTGGTTCTCTTCCATTTCTTTTCAGCAGATCGCAGTGTGATTCTTGCCGAGCGGAGCACAGAGGAGAGCCAGGGATGGGGAGGGGAGGGGCGAGCGGGTCGGGAGGTGAGGGGACAGAGGGAGTCGAGGGAGGAGGTGAGTGAGGAGAAGAGGGTGGAGGTAGCAGAGTCTACGGAGAGTTGTGAAAAGGAGTCGATAGGAGGGAGGTGAGAGAGAGCAGTGGAGGCAAGGACAGAGGGGGAGAGAGAGCGGAGGTTACGGCGAGAGGTGACAGTGGGGGTAGGAGGAGCAGGGAGAGGGGGGAGAGACAGAGAAAAAGAGATGAAATAGTGATCAGAGAGGTCCAGGGGGGTGACAGAGAGGTTGGAGGGGCAGCAGGCCCTGGAGAAGGTGAGGTCCAGTTGACGGCCAGCTTTGTGGGTAGGAGGGGATGGAGAGAGACAGAAGTCGAAGGAGTGAAGGAGAGGGAGGAATCCAGCAGAGTGGCTGGGGTTGGAGAGATGGATGTTGAAGTCACCCAACAGGACAGTCAGGGTAGACAGAGAGGGGAGGGAGGAGAGTAGATAGTCGAGTTCATCCAGAAAGTGAGTGAGAGGCCCAGGGGGGCGGTACAAAACAATGAGCAGGAGTTGACAGGGAGAGGTTAGTTGGACTGCATGAAATTCAAAGGTAGTGACAGAGAGGGAGGTGAGATCAGAGGGGACAGAAAAGAGTAAGGAGGGAGAGAGGAGAAGACCCGTCCCACCTCCCCGTCCGGTGAGACGCGGGGTATGGGACAGGACGTAGAGAGAGGACAGGGCAGCAGGAGTAACAGTGTTATCAGGGGACAGCCAGGTTTCAGTGAGAGCAAGGAAATCGAGCGAGAGGTGGGAGGCAAAGGCAGAGATGAAATCAGCTTTGTTAGCAGAAGAGTGACAGTTCCAGAGTGCACCAGAGAGTGTGCGGGAGGGGGGGAGAGGCAGAGAAATGAGGTTAGAGGGGTTGGAGGAGCAGTAGCGGAGGGAGGGCAGAGGACGAGGACGGGAGGACAGAACAGGGATGTGAGAGACAGTCATAGCAGGACAAGCAAGACAAAAGGCACAGTAGGAGCAGTGGGGTGGAGGATACAGACCTGACTAGTAGATGGCTTCTTCCAGAGCGCTGGTAGGTTCGGATCTAGTCGAACAGCGTCTCAGCGCAGGCCTCCCCTCGCTGGACTCCCACAGCTAGACTCCCGGCTCTTTTGTTGAGGCTCTTCTGTTGGCTGGCGCTTCGTGCTGGCGCTAAAATAAGCTGCTTGAATAAATGTTGTTACCCCTGCTTGGCAAAAGAACCAACTAAACTGTGTGGAAACCAATCAAATAGCAAAATCAACTGCTAATCAATTTAGCCACTCACCTGGTACTAATCACACACAAACTCAGCCAATTCAAACACCACCTTACAATGTCACCAAATGTAGTAGTTACAATTACAAAAAGCAGGAACTTATCTATCTGCCTCTCTCCCTGGTTCCCTGAAGACTGGGAATATACTATATATTTGCATGCCCCGGTAGCTAAATGCTTAGTTACGGCGCTGGGGAAAACCAAAGCCCATGGCCAGTATACAATATTTTTCTGTATGCATTCTTTTCTGTTGAGCACTACTGACACCGTTGAAACGGTGAGTCTTAGGTCGCCTGCGGATACATTAGTCCATTCAATGCGTCTGAACCTGGTGTGTAATCCCAAGATAACTGCTCACAGTTAACACGTTTTAATACGTTAATTCACGTTTTAAGTAATACAGTGTCCCCTTCAGACATGTCTAAGGAGAAATTCGGAAATAACATACAAAACTATGCGCGAGTAAAACTCCAAACATTCAAAAAAAAAAATAAAAAAAAAATAACATTAATATATATATGTTGTTATTCTAAGGGTAATGAAACATATACAGACTGTTTTATTTGTATGCATTTATGTGTTATAATTAAAAGTATAACTCCTATACTGTATTTATTTATTTTATTGCTCTACCCGTAATAAAGGGTTTCTATAAAAAGTATTTCTTTGTTTTTATTGATATTGCAAACCAGTAATTCCTAGCATGTTATTTAACCAGACAAATTATGCAGACACGCATATTATATATATATATATATATATATATATATATATATATATATATATATATATATATATATAAAATATTATGCATGTAAGTTTGTAAATAAACATAAAAGGTTCCAAGTAGAACCTTGAGGTTCTTAAAAGATCTTTATTTGTAAGGTTCCTCATGGAACCCTAGTAAAAAGGTTCTTCGAAGCACCTTAAAAGCTTCCTCCACAGTATCAACCCCAGATTTAGAGTGTATGCGCGAGTAAATACCATCCTAACTATTAAGGGAATGGGAATATGCCTCTCCATCATATATATATATATATATATATATATATATATATATATATATATATATATATATATATATATATATATATATATATATAATTGCATGCCCGGTATCTACGATATGGAGTCTTGCATGCCCCGGTAGCTGCAATATTGAGTCTTTCCATCCACCTCCGGTTGCTTCATTCCGGAGGTCAAGGGCGTAGGTTTGGTTTGAACATTGGTGGGGACACAATTTTGTAGGGGGGCGGAGTCACGGTCGCTAGTGGTGTTCGGGGGCATGCCCTCCCGGGAAGAAATTTTTTAGTAGACAGCTATTAAATGGTAACTTCTGGTGGCTTGAAATGAATGCTGGACATGAATCGAGGACAGTTTGATTGACATGAAGTTGGCTGGTATACACTTAAAACACTATGATAAAGTGTCCCTCCTGGAAGCTGGTTTGACATCCCTGCTGTAGAATTACTAATAACCTGAATTATAACCTATCCCAGCCTTACTGTAAGCTACCAATACCCCTGGCGCTACAAGCATGAGCACATGCACGCTCACGTGCTCTGCCTGCCACTCCTGTGTCTGTGCTGCTGCTCGTACCTGGGTGCATTGCTTCATTCACCTGAAAAAATAATAAATTGATGCATGCCATATAGAGAGAAAATATATGGCTATGCCAACTTTATTTGCTGAGTATTACTATACAGCATTAGCCTACTATTATATCACAATGTGCCTCAAACAATAATATATCTCAAAACTGAGTCTAACACTTTCACTGTTATAATCACTAAGCCATTACAGACCCCACCTGCGACCCTGTTGCTCCACCTGCCTCTGTACTGCTTTTACCAGGCTGCACTGCTTCACTCGCCTGATAAAATGATAAATTGATGCATGCTGTTTAGAGAGAAAGTATGACTCTGTTAACTTCATTAGTAAATTATTTTTTCATTTGCTATGAGAATCATTATCAATTGTGTTTATTACTTTAATAACATCTTCCTACTTACACTTTGACTTTTTGTAAAAAAAACTTCCTTATGTCCATCTTTATTTTTTTGGTTGCTATTATGCTTTAGTCACCTAAAGCCAAATTGAAGTGATTAGCTAACGTTAGTTGAATGACGATATCAAAACATGCTCACGCACACTCTCACTCTCTCTCTCTCTCTCTCTCTCTCTCTCCTCTCTCTCTCTCTCTCTCTCTCTCTCTCTCTCTCCTCTCTCTCTCTCTCTCTCTCTCTCTCTCTCTCTCTCTCTCTCTCTCTCTCTCTCTCTCTCTCTCTCTCTCTCTCTCTCTCTCACACACACACACACACACACACACACACACACACACACACATAATGATTTAGCTGTGAAACAAGCTAGCTAGCCACCAAGGACGTTGGGTTAGCAGCTAGCAATGGGTCGCTAACGTAATAGGTAGGTAGGTAGGTAGCTTTATTCTCTCAAACTATGTTGCTGACGAGCTGACAATACCTTCAGCCGCGGCACCTGGCTTTCATTCAGTCAGTGGCTCACACTCATCAGCCTGACCGGCAAGCGGCAACTTCAGATGAGCGTCTTTCCAGAGTCCAGCCTAAACCAGCGGTTCTCAACCTTTTTTTTACTCACGCCACACTGAAATTTATTTGTATATCTGTCGTTGTCCCCCGTCCCCCCCCCCCACCATTAATTTGACTTTTTATATATTTTTTATTACTGCCTATATAATATAGTGCATTTATTTAGCCGCCTGGATAGTCACACTGTCCATTCAATCAAATACATATGTTCGTGTTCGCCTTTTACACACACGATACAAAAATATCAAGCAAGGAGTAAGTTAGTTACAAAGGGAGGAAGGAGGATTGAAATAATATGACAACGCATTAACCAACAAACACAAACATCGAATTAAACTGATTATATTTATTCTTATTTTTTAAAATAAATGTGAAAATTATGGCACAATGTACACCGTTTAAGAATGACTAGAATTTTTTTTTTTATTTTAAACCCGGAGATTTACCTTTCACTCCCGAGTCCTTGTGCACTTTCGCACTTCAATGAAAACAACACACTCTGCTGGTCCCTGACGTCAGCCACGCACTGAGTCCATGTTACAGTGATGCAGTATGGAAGGGCCAAAGCCAATCAAATTAGCGTTTTTTTTTGTTTTGTTTTTTTTGGAGGAGGGAGGACTAACGAGGGGGAGGGGCGGGGGGCTTGAGAGAGTTAACCCTTTGTGGAGCAGATAAAATGACTTGACAAAAGACGTTTAAGATTTATCAAAATTATTGGTAGGGACAATTCAACGGTCCCTTGACATTGGTAGGGACATGTCCCTACCGTCCCTAGCTAAATCTACGCCGGTGCGTGAAATAGTAGACTTTGTAATGTCTCCTGTTGTGAAAAAGTCGTCACTTTCACATTTGCAGATTTTAATTGGAGAATTTCTCAGCGAATTTAATAGACTGTATCCTGGTAATTTTATACCAAAATTGCATTACTTGGTACACTACCCCAGATTGCTAGCTGAATTTGGACCACTTTGATCACTTTGGTGCTTACGTTTTGAAGGAAAGCACCAGTACTTTAAGCGGCTTGCAAGAAATGTGTGGAACTTCCGGAACATCTGCTTTACTTTAGCAAAAAGACATCAACAAAGACAGTGTTGGGATTTTTGTTGTGCAGATGCTTTGCATCAGTCATATGAGCAAGAAGGGTCTTGTGTTGTTCAGCTATCATCTACATCTTTGAAAGACATTATTCTTGAAAAATGCAATATTCAAGCCAGTGAACTTGAAGCTGATGAAACCATACTGAAAGTAAAGAAACTAACTGTGGATCACGTGAAATACGAAGTCAAGGATTACTTCATTGTCGATGTAGTCCATGAGGATTTACCCATTTTTTTCAAAATCTTGCATATCATTCAGTTTAGGTGTACATGGATTTTGTGTGGGAAACTGTATTTTGCTCTGGAATTTAATTCTCACCTTCATGCCTTCAAAATAGAGGCTTTGCATGAGTGGTGTACATTAACACCTGGCAATGAAGTTGACTACCATGCACTAGATGCTTATGAAGACAGTGATGGATGTTTATATATTGCACCTCATCATACTGTGTATAAGGTACTGCTTGCATTTAAAACTGTGATATTAATTACAATGGCAGGTTAACATTGGTGCTTATTTTTCTGATTAATTTTATGTTTTTTTGTTCATTAGGTGAAGAAATAGATGGTGAGACTCTTTTAGGTCTGACAGAACATATGATTGGAAAGATCTTCCGAACTATGAAGGACCAAGTCAAATTTTTAAAGGCTCTCGAGAACCTTAAAAGGTATGTAATGACAAATATATTATACATTATGTTAGTCTATTGTTGTGTTTTAGTATTTACATTTAAATACCACATACTATACAGGAATCACTTTGAAAAGTATAAATTACTACTACCAGTACGCTTTTTGTATTGTAATGTTGTATTGTAAGAAAGATGTATATTATGGGAGTACATTTCTTTATGGAAACACACAGAGAGAGAGAGAGAGAGAGAGAGAGAGAGAGAGAGAGAGAGAGAGAGAGAGAGAGAGAGAGAGAGAGAGAGAGAGAGAGAGAGAGAGAGAGAGAGGTATTTTCACTAGTTTAATTCCTGAAAATGAGGACTGGGAATGTATGGTTTTAAACTTCTGTGTAGAAAATTAATATGGCTGTTATATTATAAGGCTCTGTTTAAATATCAAGTCTTTAGATATTTTCAGGTGATTAAAATTATGAAATATTGTTTTTTTTGTTGTTTTTTGTATTTTCATAGAACAAAAGCAAATGAGCATATTGTTTCAGAGAAGGTGCTACCAGTAGAATGCAGAGAAGTGCCACAAACCTCAACAAGTGTTCATGTTTGGACCGCATGTTATACATTGCCTATATTTCCTCCAGTTGTACAGATGGCCCTTGATAGAAAGGACATTGGTTTCAAATCAAAAGACAAATCTGCCCTTCGTGCAGCTCTAATACAGACTCTGTTTGATGACCTCAGCAAATATACGCTGTAAGAACTGAGATTTCGGTGTTTGTTTTAGATACATAGGCAACCAATTTTAGAATAATTACATAACATAAAATAGCATATTCATTTTTAAAATGATTACTATTTTTTTTTTAAATCTATCATAACAGCAATATTTTATTCAAGAGAAAAAGTTTTATTAAATTCATTTTGATAATGCTTTTCAGCATGTTTTTTTTGTAAATTAAAGCAATTGTAAAATGCAACTGTATTTCATGACATTATTTCTCAAATATATATTTTTCTTACAATTCACTTACAATTCATATGCCTATATTATTTTCTAATCTGTATATTTAGGTATCCAGACCACATAATGTACAGTACTGTGCTAAGTACTTTGTGCTGTAAGTACAGATTTCTAAGGGATGACAGCCAAACTGGATATGTGAGTATACATTTGGTAGTTATATTCATAAAAGAAATAGTCGAATAAACATTAATTTGTCAAAATTATGCAGCGTTAAATATATTTTTACTAGTTGATATGTATTTTTTATAGCCAGATAATGGACATAGGTTTAACTTTCTATCATTGTTTCAGGCTACTCTACTTGAAATACTGAGAAATAAATTCAAAAAAGAGAGAAAGACACTTATTTCAGTGGAGACTGTAGAAGACATGAAAAAAAAGTTTGGTGCTGTGGGTCGAGGAAGGAAGCGTGCACCAGAGCAACAGCAACCGCTCATGAAAAAGAGAAGAGAATCTGTAAGCCTAACTCTTGGATCTGCATTGACAGAAATAGATTGAAATAGAATTACATACTTTATATATGTACATACATGCGATTGTGTAGTTTATTAGCTAATTGGCTTTCATGGAGAGTACTTGATCTCTAGCATTTTTCCAGAGTAAAGAAAAGCACAGAGAATACATGCAGTAAATGCCTGATCATAAGTATTGAATTACTTAACGTTATGATACATATTGCAGATGCAAAGTGAGGAGTTCCCAGGAGAAGACGAGCATAGTATTGCCAAACACTTGGACTCCATAAGAAAAGAAATAACGAAATTGAGGCCGAACATTGAAGCCATATGTGACAGCATGAATAGAACTGTACACACTCGGGAAAGAATGATGGAGAAGAAGTCCACTGAAGAAGTCCTTGGTCTGTTTCCATTCCTAAAGCATCCTAAACTGGTAGGTACTAGTTTTTATTCTACTATGGTGATTGATGAGAAATTAATATTTTTAGTTATAAGCATGTATAATCACTTTAATTAGTCCTCCTAGGTGACCTTTCTGCATCAGCAATCCACCTGCTCCAGCTTTTACAAAACTCCACTGCTCCTGGTTTTTCCCATGCAACTTCTTTCTGCTCGCATTCAGTTTAGTTTGATTTTGTTTTATTTATTGATTTTTTTAACTACTACATTATTTGTAAGTATTCAACTCTTTTTTACAGCTGTGTATATCGCCTTGGATAAAGGCATATGATAAATAAATAAATATAATAATAACTTTAGCATCTGTATTTTAGCTGTTGCACGAAGTAGAACTACGTTTTGGAGTAAACTTGGAACGGAACCTAATGAGTGGCCTATCCAGAATGGTAGATGCTATTTTCAGACTTTCTAGTGGGCATCTTCTAACTACTGTGATGTCCTACATTGAAGATGCTTCAGATAAGACACAGGGAAATGGTAATGTATAAGAAATATTTATTGTACATCAAATTGTTTTGACCTATCTCAGAATATGATCTATAAATAACTATTAAACAGAAAATGATGCAACTTCATTTCATACACTTGGAGCATAATATTTCATGGGGAAGATAGCTGGTATTTAACTCTCACAGGGGCATAAAAACCAATGCGAAAAACCTGCATGAACAGATTTTTAGAAACTTTGTTGATACTGTTCTTAACATTTTTTTGCTCCAATCCACAATAACGTTTGTATCAGTGGTGGTCAGTCCTGGTCCTGGAGAGCTACAGTCGTGTGTGTGTGTTTTTTTTAGGTACCTTTAAATCATTTAAACTATTCTTTATCTGTGCAGTTTAGCAAATAATGAATTCATGAATGTAACTGAGAGCACTGGTGGAATGCAAAGCCAAAGATCCTGTACCTCTCAGACCAGGGTTGCTCAACATTCTTCCGTTTGCTTTGTACTTTGTATATGATCTGATACCCTATTTGTAGGACTGAGAATGAATGCTGCATTGTTGCTGTTGCCAGCTTTGTTTCGAGAGAGGGAAAATCTGTTTGTTGTTGACCAAGTAAGTTAATTGAGCTCTACTTTTTAAATGTAGCTTAACTGAATTGATGTTTTCAATGTTAAATACAAAGTCAAATTATCATTTAGAGATATCTCAAAATGAGTTTGAGATATCTCCAAATTAATTCCTGATATCTGTAAACCATTTTGAGATATCTTAAAATATGTTAAGATATCTCTAATTATTTCAAAATATTTTAAGATATATTCAACTGATTTAAGGATATTTTGAAATATTTAAAGATATCTGTTAAATATTTAAAGGTATCTCTTAATTTGGCTTGCCATAAATGTGTACTTAATGAATTATGAGGGAGACTTGTAGGCAATTAACAGGAGTTTAAGACGTTCCTCGCTGTTTTAAGTGAGATCCGACAGTTAAAATGTTTTTAAAGGGAGGAATATTACGAAATCCCTTTAAAGTAGCCGCAGCCCCACCACACGAGCCGCCACTGCTTGTAGGTATGGTGAGATGCTGCTGAAGTACAATTTCACATAATTTATTGTTGAATAAAGTTATTAATTATTATTTTAAAATCTATACAGGTACCACCATCACCTACGCCAACTATCGTTTTCAAGGGAACAACAAGCCCATTGGCAGCAGATGACATCTCTGTTTGTGTTGATGGAATTGAGATACTCAGTGATTATCCAGGAATGGATATCACCCTTGCTGTTGAATGTATTTTTTCTCTTTATTTTTCCTTGGGCATTGAGTATCCTAAAGCTCTAAAAAATTGTCTGACTTTCATGGAAAGGTACTTCATGAAGCTGAGTATCTCTGACAAAGTACCTTTGCCAGTGTTAAAGATGTACAGTCAAATAACTGCACTTTTACTTGGGGAATAATTATATTGATCTGATGGAATGCCATTTTAACATTTAATCTGAAATTAAATGAATTTATTGTGTCAACTATTTAATTTGATTACAAAAACAGAATATTTGATATAAAAATGTAATTGTACATATAAAAAAAGTATTTATTTTAAATGTAAATGGCTGATTAGAAAATTAATTGTTTATAACAAATGTAAATTGTTTTTAATAGAAGTTTTGATCTCAAAAAACGAATAAACATTCAGTCTTAATTTATAGATATCATAAACTCATAATAAGCTCTGATCTAAATACTGTACTGTAGCTCTTCTAATTTGTGCCACCAAAAAATGAATAAGAAAAAAGAAACCCACGTTCATCAGTTTCAATATACATTTTATCTCAGCTTTTTCAAGGTCTATTACATGTTCTTGAAAATGTATTTTGTGTAAGTTTCAGGAAAATCTGTGGGATGCATAGATTTATTTTCCAGTTTGCTGCGAGACCCTTTTTTTCACTGTGTAAATAATATGGTTTAATTATTAAAAACACACAGGTTGAATAAAACGGTGTAAAACTGTATATAACTAAACCTGAAACTACTCTAATGGTTTAACCTGTAAAAACAATAAATTGTTATATAAATGTTTAATAAATAAATTGTTGGCATCCTGAATTGAGTGATTTATCAAAGCACTTACACTTCTGAGGTTGGGGGATTCTAAAGGATGTGAAGAGCTCTTAACGGTATACATTTGTTTTTTCTCAGATGAACCAAACAACCCTCCATAGAATGTTAATTGTAAGGTTCAATAGTGTAACTCTTATGGTTCTATATTAAACCTCAATAGAAGGTTCTTCAGAGGAACCAATATGGTTCTGTATTATACCATTAATATAAGAACCATGGTGGTTCTTTATTAAACCTCTAATGCAGGGTTCTTCCAAAGAACCATTTTAAAAGGTTCCATATAGCACTTAAAAATGGTTCCAAATCTATACCAGCAGATAGAACCTTTTAGGCTTCTATATTGTACCCTTTTTTCTAAGAGTGTACTGCATAAAAAAACGAGTGTGTTGTCGTGGCAGTTGGTGATCAAAGAAATAAAACAAAATACAATCAATAAATAATAATGTCATAGACTTAAAGTTATACCTTTGAAGTCATAATGCATTGAAAGTGTTATTAGGGAATGTTGTGCTGTGTTTTCAAGCGCTTCAATGTGACAGCGGGTGCGTTCACGGAGATCAAGAGCAGCCGGAGATCAAGAGCAGCCGCCGCAGGGGAGGGATACCATGGTAAATAGGTTACCTATTTACCATGGTATCTCTCCCCTGGGTGCGTTGTGTTTTGGTGAGCAGGAAAGCAGCGGGCGGGATGGCGAGCTTGTCCTGCTGCTCCAACACAAGCTACCTTAAGAGCCGGTACGATGCGGTCAATGGGTGAAGTTCGTCAGGAGTACTGCATAAAAAAAAAAAAAACGAGTGTGTTGTCGTGGCAGTTGGTGATCAAAGAAATAAAACAATATAAAATCAATAAATAATAATGTCATAGACTTAAAGTCATACCTTTGAAGTCATAATGCATTGCAAGTGTTATTAGGGAATGTTGTGCTGTGTTTTCAAGCGCTTCAATGTGACAGCGGGTGCGTTCACGGAGATCAAGAGCAGCCGGAGATGAAGAGCAGCCGCCGCAGGGGAGGGATACCATGGTAAATAGGTTACCTATTTACCATGGTATCTCTCCCCTGGGTGCGTTGTGTTTTGGTGAGCAGGAAAGCAGCGGGCGGGATGGCGAGCTTGTCCTGCTGCTCCAACACAAGCTACCTTAAGAGCCGGTACGATGCGGTCAATGGGTGAAGTTCGTCAGGAGTACTGCATAAAAAAAAAAACGAGTGTGTTGTGGTGGCAGTTGGTGATCAAAGAAATAAAACAAAATAAAATCAATAAATAATAATGTCATAGACTTAAAGTCATACCTTTGAAGTCATAATGCATTGCAAGTGTTATTAGGGAATGTTGTGCTGTGTTTTCAAGCGCTTCAATGTGACAGCGGGTGCGTTCACGGAGATCAAGAGCAGCCGAGATCAAGAGCAGCCGCCGCAGGGGAGGGATACCATGGTAAATAGGTTACCTATTTACCATGGTATCTCTCCCCTGGGTGCGTTGTGTTTTGGTGAGCAGGAAAGCAGCGGGCGGGATGGCGAGCTTGTCCTGCTGCTCCAACACAAGCTACCTTAAGAGCCGGTACGATGCGGTCAATGGGTGAAGTTCGTCAGGAGTACTGCATAAAAAAAAAAAAAACGAGTGTGTTGTCGTGGCAGTTGGTGATCAAAGAAATAAAACAAAATAAAATCAATAAATAATAATGTCACAGACTTAAAGTCATACCTTTGAAGTCATAATGCATTGCAAGTGTTATTAGGGAATGTTGTGCTGTGTTTTCAAGCGCTTCAATGTGACAGCGGGTGCGTTCACGGAGATCAAGAGCAGCCGCCGCAGGGGAGGGATACCATGGTAAACAGGTTACCTATTTACCATGGTATCTCTCCCCTGGGTGCGTTGTGTTTTGGTGAGCAGGAAAGCAGCGGGCGGGATGGCGAGCTTGTCCTGCTGCTCCAACACAAGCTACCTTAAGAGCCGGTACGATGCGGGCAATGGGTGAAGTTCGTCAGGAGTACTGCATAAAAAAAAAAAACGAGTGTGTTGTCGTGGCAGTTGGTGATCAAAGAAATAAAACAAAATAAAATCAATAAATAATAATGTCATAGACTTAAAGTCATACCTTTGAAGTCATAATGCATTGCAAGTGTTATTAGGGAATGTTGTGCTGTGTTTTCAAGCGCTTCAATGTGACAGCGGGTGCGTTCACGGAGATCAAGAGCAGCCGGAGATCAAGAGCAGCCGCCGCAGGGGAGGGATACCATGGTAAATAGGTTACCTATTTACCATGGTATCTCTCCCCTGGGTGCGTTGTGTTTTGGTGAGCAGGAAAGCAGCGGGCGGGATGGCGAGCTTGTCCTGCTGCTCCAACACAAGCTACCTTAAGAGCCGGTAGGATGCGGTCAATGGGTGAAGTTCGTCAGGAGTACTGCATAAAAAAAAAAACGAGTGTGTTGTCGTGGCAGTTGGTGATCAAAGAAATAAAACAAAATAAAATCAATAAATAATAATGTCATAGACTTAAAGTCATACCTTTGAAGTCATAATGCATTGCAAGTGTTTTTAGGGAATGTTATGCTGTGTTTTCAAGCGCTTCAATGTGACAGCGGGTGC
The DNA here is from genome assembly GCF_902713425.1 of Acipenser ruthenus. Classification (NCBI taxonomy): domain Eukaryota; kingdom Metazoa; phylum Chordata; class Actinopteri; order Acipenseriformes; family Acipenseridae; genus Acipenser; species Acipenser ruthenus. Next base: position 189,145 of record NW_026708822.1, read on the forward strand.
GTTCACGGAGATCAAGAGCAGCCGGAGATGAAGAGCAGCCGCCGCAGGGGAGGGATACCATGGTAAATAGGTTACCTATTTACCATGGTATCTCTCCCCTGGGTGCGTTGTGTTTTGGTGAGCAGGAAAGCAGCGGGCGGGATGGCGAGCTTGTCCTGCTGCTCCAACACAAGCTACCTTAAGAGCCGGTAGGATGCGGTCAATGGGTGAAGTTCGTCAGGAGTACTGCATAAAAAAAAAAACGAGTGTGTTGTCGTGGCAGTTGGTGATCAAAGAAATAAAACAAAATAAAATCAATAAATAATAATGTCATAGACTTAAAGTCATACCTTTGAAGTCATAATGCATTGCAAGTGTTTTTAGGGAATGTTATGCTGTGTTTTCAAGCGCTTCAATGTGACAGCGGGTGCGTTCACGGAGATCAAGAGCAGCCGGAGATGAAGAGCAGCCGCCGCAGGGGAGGGATACCATGGTAAATAGGTTACCTATTTACCATGGTATCTCTCCCCTGGGTGCGTTGTGTTTTGGTGAGCAGGAAAGCAGCGGGCGGGATGGCGAGCTTGTCCTGCTGCTCCAACACAAGCTACCTTAAGAGCCGGTACGATGCGGTCAATGGGTGAAGTTCGTCAGGAGTACTGCATAAAAAAAAAAAAACGAGTGTGTTGTCGTGGCAGTTTGTGAGCAAAGAAATAAAACAAAATAAAATCAATAAATAATAATGTCATAGACTTAAAGTCATACCTTTGAAGTCATAATGCATTGCAAGTGTTATTAGGGAATGTTGTGCTGTGTTTTCAAGCGCTTCAATGTGACAGCGGGTGCGTTCACGGAGATCAAGAGCAGCCGGAGATGAAGAGCAGCCGCCGCAGGGGAGGGATACCATGGTAAATAGGTTACCTATTTACCATGGTATCTCTCCCCTGGGTGCGTTGTGTTTTGGTGAGCAGGAAAGCAGCGGGCGGGATGGCGAGCTTGTCCTGCTGCTCCAACACAAGCTACCTTAAGAGCCGGTACGATGCGGTCAATGGGTGAAGTTCGTCAGGAGTACTGCATAAAAAAAAAAAAAACGAGTGTGTTGTCGTGGCAGTTGGTGATCAAAGAAATAAAACAAAATAAAATCAATAAATAATAATGTCACAGACTTAAAGTCATACCTTTGAAGTCATAATGCATTGCAAGTGTTATTAGGGAATGTTGTGCTGTGTTTTCAAGCGCTTCAATGTGACAGCGGGTGCGTTCACGGAGATCAAGAGCAGCCGCCGCAGGGGAGGGATACCATGGTAAACAGGTTACCTATTTACCATGGTATCTCTCCCCTGGGTGCGTTGTGTTTTGGTGAGCAGGAAAGCAGCGGGCGGGATGGCGAGCTTGTCCTGCTGCTCCAACACAAGCTACCTTAAGAGCCGGTACGATGCGGGCAATGGGTGAAGTTCGTCAGGAGTACTGCATAAAAAAAAAAAAACGAGTGTGTTGTCGTGGCAGTTGGTGATCAAAGAAATAAAACAAAATAAAATCAATAAATAATAATGTCATAGACTTAAAGTCATACCTTTGAAGTCATAATGCATTGCAAGTGTTATTAGGGAATGTTGTGCTGTGTTTTCAAGCGCTTCAATGTGACAGCGGGTGCGTTCACGGAGATCAAGAGCAGCCGGAGATCAAGAGCAGCCGCCGCAGGGGAGGGATACCATGGTAAATAGGTTACCTATTTACCATGGTATCTCTCCCCTGGGTGCGTTGTGTTTTGGTGAGCAGGAAAGCAGCGGGCGGGATGGCGAGCTTGTCCTGCTGCTCCAACACAAGCTACCTTAAGAGCCGGTAGGATGCGGTCAATGGGTGAAGTTCGTCAGGAGTACTGCATAAAAAAAAAAACGAGTGTGTTGTCGTGGCAGTTGGTGATCAAAGAAATAAAACAAAATAAAATCAATAAATAATAATGTCATAGACTTAAAGTCATACCTTTGAAGTCATAATGCATTGCAAGTGTTTTTAGGGAATGTTATGCTGTGTTTTCAAGCGCTTCAATGTGACAGCGGGTGCGTTCACGGAGATCAAGAGCAGCCGGAGATGAAGAGCAGCCGCCGCAGGGGAGGGATACCATGGTAAATAGGTTACCTATTTACCATGGTATCTCTCCCCTGGGTGCGTTGTGTTTTGGTGAGCAGGAAAGCAGCGGGCGGGATGGCGAGCTTGTCCTGCTGCTCCAACACAAGCTACCTTAAGAGCCGGTACGATGCGGTCAATGGGTGAAGTTCGTCAGGAGTACTGCATAAAAAAAAAAACGAGTGTGTTGTCGTGGCAGTTGGTGATCAAAGAAATAAAACAAAATAAAATCAATAAATAATAATGTCATAGACTTAAAGTCATACCTTTGAAGTCATAATGCATTGCAAGTGTTATTAGGGAATGTTGTGCTGTGTTTTCAAGCGCTTCAATGTGACAGCGGGTGCGTTCACGGAGATCAAGAGCAGCCGGAGATGAAGAGCAGCCGCCGCAGGGGAGGGATACCATGGTAAATAGGTTACCTATTTACCATGGTATCTCTCCCCTGGGTGCGTTGTGTTTTGGTGAGCAGGAAAGCAGCGGGCGGGATGGCGATCTTGTCCTGCTGCTCCAACACAAGCTACCTTAAGAGCCGGTACGATGCGGTCAGTGGGTGAAGTTCGTCAGGAGTACTGCATAAAAAAAAAACGAGTGTGTTGTGGTGGCAGTTGGTGATCAAAGAAATAAAACAAAATAAAATCAATAAATAATAATGTCATAGACTTAAAGTCATACCTTTGAAGTCATAATGCATTGCAAGTGTTATTAGGGAATGTTGTGCTGTGTTTTCAAGCACTTCAATGTGACAGCGGGTTCGTTCACGGAGATCAAGAGCAGCCGGAGATCAAGAGCAGCCGCCGCAGGGGAGGGATACCATGGTAAATAGGTTACCTATTTACCATGGTATCTCTCCCCTGGGTACGTTGTGTTTTGGTGAGCAGGAAAGCAGCGGGCGGGATGGCGAGCTTGTCCTGCTGCCCCAACACAAGCTACCTTAAGAGCCGGTACGATGCGGTCAATGGGTGAAGTTCGTCAGGAGTACTGCATAAAAAAAAAAAAAAACGAGTGTGTTGTCGTGGCAGTTGGTGATCAAAGAAATAAAACAAAATAAAATCAATAAATAATAATGTCATAGACTTAAAGTCATACCTTTGAAGTCATAATGCATTGCAAGTGTTATTATGGAATGTTGTGCAGTGTTTTCAAGCGCTTCAATGTGACAGCGGGTGCGTTCACGGAGATCAAGAGCAGCCGAGATCAAGAGCAGCCGCCGCAGGGGAGGGATACCATGGTAAATAGGTTACCTACTACCATGGTAAATAGGTTACCTATTTACCATGGTATCTCTCCCCTGGGTGCGTTGTGTTTTGGTGAGCAGGAAAGCAGCGGGCGGGATGGCGAGCTTGTCCTGCTGCTCCAACACAACGCTAGCTACCATATACACCTAGATACGAATGCATAGTAGTATACTGGCCAAGGGCGTTGGTTTTGCCCAGAGCCGTAACTAAGCTTTTAGCTACCGGGACATGCAAATATATATATATATATATATATATATATATATATATATATATATATATATATATATATATATATATATATATATATTAATTATTGTTATTTTTTTTCTTTTTTCTTTTTTTTTTGGATGTTAGGAGTTAGGATGGTATTTACTCGCGCATAGGTTTGAATGTTATTTCCGAATCTCTCCTTTAACATGTCTGAAGGGGACACTGTATTACTTAAAACGTGAATTAACGTATTAAAACGTGTTAACTGTGAGCAGTTACTTTGGGATTACACACCAGGTTCAGACGCATTGATTGGACTAATGTATCTGCAGGCGACCTGAGACTCACCGTTTCAACGGTGTCAGTAGTGCTCAACAGAAAATAATGCATACAGAAAAATATTGTATACTGGCCATGGGCTTTGGTTTTGCCCAGCGCCGTAACTAAGCATTTAGCTACCGGGGCATGCAAATACATATATATATATATATATATATATATATATATATATATATATATATATATATATATATATATATATATATAAATCTGTCTATTAAAACGTGTTAACTGTGAGCAGTTACCTTGGGATTACACACCAGGTTCAGACGCATTGATTGGACTAATGTATCCGCAGGCGACCTAAGACTGTCCTATAAATAAATTGCATGGACAGATGCCTTGACCAGTCTGCACCCAGCTACCTCCAGACCCTCATCTCTCCCTACACCCCCACTTGACCTCTCCGCTCCGCCTGCACTAGAAGACTAGCTCTACCACCGCTACGCTCCCCTGCCTCCAAAGCCCGCTCCTTCTCCACCCTTGCTCCGCAGTGTTGGAATGACCTTCCTACAGATGTCAGGACTGCCCAGTCCCTGACCACATTCCGGCGCCTCTTTAAGACTCACCTCTTCAAAGAGCACCTGTAGAACTCCTCTGTTTGTATCCTGGGACACTATCACCCTTCATGTAAATGTGCTTTATTTTGCTCTTATCAGCCCCTATTTTACTGCATTTAATCCTGTACTTCAGAATACTGTAATCTGCCAAGTTTTTAACCTGTAGTACTTTGTATTTACTCACATCCTGATGTAACTATCACTATTACCTGCTGTATTATTGAATTGTGGTTTGTCAAACTTGTACTTTACTTGAACAAAAGTTATTGTATTGCTTGCTCTTATTGTATTACTTGTATTATAACGCTTGAAATGTTTTTGCTTACGATTGTAAGTCGCCCTGGATAAGGGCGTCTGCTAAGAAATAAATAATAATAATAATAATGGACCTCCGGCACCGGCGTAGATTTAGCTAGGGATGGTAGGGACATGTCCCTACCAATGTCAAGGGACCGTTGAATTGTCCCTACCAATAATTTTGATAAATCTTAAACGTCTTTTGTCAAGTCATTTTATCTGCTCCACAAAGGGTTAACTCTCTCAAGCCCCCCGCCCCTCCCCCTCGTTAGTCCTCCCTCCTCCAAAAAAAACAAAACAAAAAAAAAACGCTAATTTGATTGACTTTGGCCCTTCCATACTGCATCACTGTAACACGGACTCAGTGCGTGGCTGACGTCAGGGACCAGCAGAGTGTGTTGTTTTCATTGAAGTGCGAAAGTGCACAAGGACTCGGGAGTGAAAGGTAAATCTCCGGGTTTAAAATAATAAAAAAAAATTCTAGTCATTCTTAAACGGTGTACATTGTGCCACAATTTTCACATTTATTTTAAAAAATAAGAATAAATATAATCAGTTTAATTCGATGTTTGTGTTTGTTGGTTAATGCGTTGTCATATTATTTCAATCCTCCTTCCTCCCTTTGTAACTAACTTACTCCTTGCTTGATATTTTTGTATCGTGTGTGTAAAAAGCGAACACGAACATATGTATTTGATTGAATGGACAGTGTGACTATCCAGGCGGCTAAATAAATGCACTATATTATATAGGCAGTAATAAAAAATATATAAAAAGTCAAATTAATGGGGGGTGGGGGGGGACAACGACAGATATACAAATAAATTTCAGTGTGGCGTGAGTAAAAAAGGTTGAGAACCGCTGGTTTAGGCTGGACTCTGGAAAGACGCTCATCTGAAGTTGCCGCTTGCCGGTCAGGCTGATATGAGTGTGAGCCACTGACTGAATGAAAGCCAGGTGCCGCGGCTGAAGGTATTGTCAGCTCGTCAGCAACATAGTTTGAGAGAATAAAGCTACCTACCTACCTACCTATTACGTTAGCGACCCATTGCTAGCTGCTAACCCAACGTCCTTGGTGGCTAGCTAGCTTGTTTCACAGCTAAATCATTATGTGTGTGTGTGTGTGTGTGTGTGTGTGTGTGTGTGTGTGAGAGAGAGAGAGAGAGAGAGAGAGTGTGCGTGACCATGTTTTGATATCGTCATTCAACTAACGTTAGCTAATCACTTCAATTTGGCTTTAGGTGACTAAAGCATAATAGCAACCAAAAAAATAAAGATGGACATAAGGAAGTTTTTTTTACAAAAAGTCAAAGTGTAAGTAGGAAGATGTTATTAAAGTAATAAACACAATTGATAATGATTCTCATAGCAAATGAAAAAATAATTTACTAATGAAGTTAACAGAGTCATACTTTCTCTCTAAACAGCATGCATCAATTTATCATTTTATCAGGCGAGTGAAGCAGTGCAGCCTGGTAAAAGCAGTACAGAGGCAGGTGGAGCAACAGGGTCGCAGGTGGGGTCTGTAATGGCTTAGTGATTATAACAGTGAAAGTGTTAGACTCAGTTTTGAGATATATTATTGTTTGAGGCACATTGTGATATAATAGTAGGCTAATGCTGTATAGTAATACTCAGCAAATAAAGTTAGCATAGCCATATATTTTCTCTCTATATGGCATGCATCAATTTATTATTTTATCAGGTGAATGAAGCAATGCACCCAGGTACGAGCAGCAGCACAGACACAGGAGTGGCAGGCAGAGCACGTGAGCGTGCATGTGCTCATGCTTGTAGCGCCAGGGGTATTGGTAGCTTACAGTAAGGCTGGGATAGGTTATAATTCAGGTTATTAGTAATTCTACAGCAGGGATGTCAAACCAGCTTCCAGGAGGGACACTTTATCATAGTGTTTTAAGTGTATACCAGCCAACTTCATGTCAATCAAACTGTCCTCGATTCATGTCCAGCATTCATTTCAAGCCACCAGAAGTTACCATTTAATAGCTGTCTACTAAAAAATTTCTTCCCGGGAGGGCATGCCCCCGAACCCCACTAGCGACCGTGACTCCGCCCCCCTACAAAATTGTGTCCCCACCAATGTTCAAACCAAACCTACGCCCTTGACCTCCGGAATGAAGCAACCGGAGGTGGATGGAAAGACTCAATATTGCAGCTACCGGGGCATGCAAGACTCCATATCGTAGATACCGGGCATGCAATTATATATATATATATATATATATATATATATATATATATATATATATATATATATATATATATATGATGGAGAGGCATATTCCCATTCCCTTAATAGTTAGGATGGTATTTACTCGCGCATACACTCTAAATCTGGGGTTGATACTGTGGAGGAAGCTTTTAAGGTGCTTCGAAGAACCTTTTTACTAGGGTTCCATGAGGAACCTTACAAATAAGGATCTTTTCAGAACCTCAAGGTTCTACTTGGAACCTTTTATGTTTATTTACAAACTTACATGCATAATATTATATATATATATATATATATATATATATATATATATATATATATATATATATATATATATATATTTATATATATATATATATATATATATATATATATATAATATGCGTGTCTGCATAATTTGTCTGGTTAAATAACATGCTAGGAATTACTGGTTTGCAATATCAATAAAAACAAAGAAATACTTTTTATAGAAACCCTTTATTACGGGTAGAGCAATAAAATAAATAAATACAGTATAGGAGTTATACTTTTAATTATAACACATAAATGCATACAAATAAAACAGTCTGTATATGTTTCATTACCCTTAGAATAACAACATATATATATTAATGTTATTTTTTTTTATTTTTTTTTTTGGATGTTTGGAGTTTTACTCGCGCATAGTTTTGTATGTTATTTCCGAATTTCTCCTTAGACATGTCTGAAGGGGACACTGTATTACTTAAAACGTGAATTAACGTATTAAAACGTGTTAACTGTGAGCAGTTACCTTGGGACTACACACCAGGTTCAGACGCATTGAATGGACTAATGTATCCGCAGGCGACCTAAGACTCACCGTTTCAATGGTGTCAGTAGTGCTCAACAGAAAATAATGCATACAGAAAAATATTGTATACTGGCCATGGGCTTTGGTTTTCCCCAGCGCCGTAACTAAGCATTTAGCTACCGGGGCATGCAAATATATATATATATATATATATATATATATATATATATATATATATATATATATATATATATATATATATTTATAAATTGCATGGACCTCCGGAATGAAGCAACCGGAGGTGGATGGAAAGACTCAATATTGCAGCTACTGGGGCATGCAAGACTCCATATCGTAGATACCGGGCATGCAATTATATATATATATATATATATATATATATATATATATATATATATATATATATATATATATATATATATATATATATATATATATATATATATATATATATTATTGTTATTTTTTTTATTTTTTATTTTTTTTTTTTGGATGTTAGGAGTTAGGATGGTATTTACTCGCGCATAGTTTTGTATGTTATTTCCGAATTTCTCCTTAAACATGTCTGAAGGGGACACTGTATTACTTAAAACGTGAATTAACGTATTAAAACGTGTTAACTGTGAGCAGTTACCTTGGGATTACACACCAGGTTCAGCCGCATTGATTGGACTAATGTATCCGCAGGCGACCTAAGACTCACCGTTTCAACGGTGTCAGTAGTGCTCAACAGAAAATAATGCATACAGAAAAATATTGTATACTTGCCATGGGCTTTGGTTAGCATACAGTGTCCCCTTCAGACACTAAACAGTGGCCTACATTTTTATGTTTGTCTGAAAACAACTACAATTGGTATTTTTAATAATCATTAACATGTTCATTATTTCAATATACAAACATGCAGTATTTTGCAATTATTTAAATCCAATCTTCTCCACTGCAGTTAAACTATGGTTGTTTTTCCTATGCACTTGACAGTGGTGGTGGGTGTTTTTGCCAAAAACTGCTTTAAGTGTGTGATGCAGTGTTGTAAGATTTATTGACATTATGTTGATAATCAGAACAACAGGGTTCACTAACCTCGACTAGGTCAGGGTTAACACAGTTGAGCTCAGATGAAACAGCCCATTTGCAATGTACAGTACTGGGTGGCTATTGGTCATTCAGCAGTGTGATGCAAATACCTGCAGTTACCACAAAGCGCTGACCTGAGCACACTTGCTCATTTGCTATTCTAGTTTTCTCCCTGGGATGCTCGTACTTAAATATTTAATATAAATGGACTTTAGTTGGTATATAGGGGGCTGGTGTCTATAGAGTTAACACAAACTGTTTAACAATTTCTGAAAATGAAATTAAGAAGTTGTGAGCGATGGGGATATAAATAGGCCCAATTAATCCCACACCTGCCGCACACCTTCTGTGAATGATGCAATTGTCAGCAAATGATTTACTGACCATCCCAATATAATTTAGGAGCAAAAGAAACATCTGTAATTGGCGTAATTACAGGGATTAATTATAGCATTGTTTCTTTACCGAATATCTCAATCGTCCTGCCTGGGGACAGACGTGAAGTTATGTATATATACATTTAGTGTGCCCAATTATTTTACCCCCGATTTTCTCCCCAGTTTGGAATGTCCAATTATTTTTTCTCCTCATCGCAGCAATTCCTTACACAGCTCAGGAGATCCAAAGGTTCAGTGGGCGTCCTCCGATCCCACAACCAAACTATTATCCTCTTTTACACCCAGGAACTCGAGAGCGGATGTCAGCGAGCTACTGACCTCTGGAGGACAAAGGCCAGCCCTGCAGGTGTCCGCTTTTGAGCTCACAGGGCGCCTGGCCAGCAGGGTTCACTGTAGCGCAATGAGGAGAAACAGTCCCTTTTGTTTTTGCTTCCATAACCCACGGGAGTGCCAGAGCCAATGTTACGCTCCCTTTGGAATTCACAGCGAAGACCGACAACTTTGCACAGCCAGGACGTGAACCTGTGCTGTATGACCACACAACCACGCTTTTACCAGGTGAGCCACTCGAGGACCCCCTGATAGTGTTTTTGAGGTTAAGATTCATTTAAAAGTTATAACTAGCTCTTTAGCAGTTTCTTCGTTTCACTTTTCCTTTTGTTCAGTCATCCTGGTGCAATATATATATATATATATATATATATATATATATATATATATATATATATATATATATATATATATATATATATATATATATATATATATATATATTGCACCAGGATGACTGAACAAAAGGAAAAGTGAAACGAAGAAACTGTAAAAAATGACGACTGGACACCAACCACTAAAAGCTGGTAATTTTAAACTTTAAAGAGATAGTTTATACCCTCTAAGCGGGCAATTTCTAATCTCTTTATTCATGCCACTGTCTGGTGCTCCAAGGGAGACTACAGTTGGATTTTTATACCAGCTCTGTTATCCCCAGCTGGGGATGAAATCCATTGCGAAGGGGATGAAGTGGAGGTGGCTGTACACACACACACACAATTTGTTACAAACTGTTTATCCAATTGACAGGAAACTTAGCATCAACATTATAGAGTATACATTAATGATAATATACAAGATTGTGAATGTCACACAGTTTTACATACATCTGGATAATCCCTCATCAGACTGTGATTAAACATTTCATTGCTAATTCTTATTCTATCCTGTACATACTGTTGATATGTCATGTTCATCGTTTAGAGTTTACGTGGCAGGAGATGTATATGTATACATAAGCATAGGCAAATTGTAAGCATGGCAAATTCTTTATTGAGATTTAGTAATGTCTTTCTCAAAGAGACCCAAGTGTAAATGTTTGTCGTAAGCACCATGGATAATAGCATTTACATAATGTCCCGTGACAAGAAATTACATCTAAAATACAAATGTATTTTTTTCAGATTTGTAAAAAAAGACCTGCTTCTCCTGGTGTTGTATCCTTGCTGGACGGAGATGGTGAAGATGCTGGAGGCGGCCAAGCCAGCACAGTATGGGGTAGATTTGACAAGGGACAAGAAAAGGTAATTAGAATTACAACGTGATGTTTAGGAACCTGCATTAGAGAGACAGATAGATTCAAATTATTATTTTTCTCTGTCCCCTTACATTTGTATGCTGTTTGAAATCATATTTTTGTAATAATCTGTGTTCAGGATATGCCATAGACCTAGGTTAGATGAGCCAAAATGTCTTTATATCAGTAGTAACTGTGTATAGCCAGGTATACAATCGGAAACTTAATTCACTTTTGAGTTATTGTCTATGTTTGGTACACAGCTTATCTTCCTGATTTTATTTTTATTTTTTTTAACTTAGGTTCCATTACCAGTGCTGTCCCATAAAAATGAACCATTTTCCTGCCACATTGTTTCACCCTCTGGACATATCAATGATTCAGATCTTTTACACATATCCATCTTATATGGATGTTTTGTGTTTTGTTTATAAAAAATGTGTAAATGTGTAAAGGACTAGGGGTTGTGGTGTTTGTCTGAAGTAAGAGAGTGGTGGTGTAACATCAAATCATTTGCAGCACGAATAAGTCACAGTCACTGGCCATGTCATGCACACTTATTTCTAACTCATTGGTTGATCGAAAATAAGTTTAACATGCAATGGAGTAGTTCATTGGTTTTATACGCTCCCTTTAAAGATGTAATAAACAATCTCATCCAGTGGGATCTCTTTTCAGAGTGTGCAGTAGCAGAAGGGGATTGTGGGAATGTGTGGAGCTAAGGAAGGTAGAAGGAGATGCGCAGTAGAAACCCTGGGATATGTTTACACAATGAACTAATTTGTGGATGAATATCGTTGGTGTTAATTAAAGTTAATAAGACAAAATACCAGGTGGGGGCACCATTAGAGCGCGTCGGTGTGGACATCTTAGGGCCGTTTCCACGGACGGAGGGAGGCAACCGGTACGTCCTGGTGGCCATGGATTACTTTACTAAATGGCCCGAGGCGTACGCAGTCCCCGATCAGAGCGCGACTACCTGCGCTGAGGCACTGCTGGAAGGCATGTTCTGCCGGTTTGGGGTTCCCGAGGAGCTACACAGTGACCAGGGGCGTAACTTTGAAGCGCAGGTGTTTGGTGAGGTGTGCAGGCGGCTGGGTATTAAGAAAACCAGGACGACCCCACTACACCCACAGAGCGATGGATTGGTGGAGCGGTTTAACCGCACCCTTGCCACCCAGCTGACCATGTGGACCTCCCAGCACCAGCGTGACTGGGATCAATGCTTGCCCTTGGTCCTAATGGCCTACCGGACTGCAGTGCATGAATCTACAGGGTGCACGCCAGCGGCTCTTATGTTTGGGAGAGAGCTCCGCACCCCAGTGGACCTTGTGTTTGGCCGGCCACCTCAGCTCCACACTCCGGAACCTACCGGCCCGGAATACCTCCAGCAGCTACAGGACCGATTGGACACTGCCCATGTTTACGCTCGGAAGCACCTCACCTCAGCTGGCCAGCGCCAGAAACGGGCATACGATACTCACTGCCCTCGGCGAAGAAAGAGACTCTGCCCCAAGCTGGCCAGTAACTGGGAGGGCCCCTGTGTTGTTCTGGAGAGGCTCTCCGAGGTGACTTCTCGAGTGCGGCTGCGGACCCGTAGCCGGGCAGTTGTGCTCCACCAAGACCGCTTGGCCCCCTACCGCCCCGGAACAAACTCGGTTGTCCCTGCAGCCAGCCCGGAGGCCAGCTCCCAGGACAGGGAAAGCGCTTCCCCCTTGCAACCACCAAATAGTTCACCAGCTGGTGGCCCAGGTAGGAGCATTCCGGCTCCAGCTGACTCCCAGCCCGCTGCACCTGTGCTCCAGCGCGGCCAGCGTATCCGTCGACCACCCCCGGGACTCTCTGACTTTGTGAGACATTAAGTGTTGGGCCAGCGAGACGTTCGGCCCTAAGATGGGGGCTGTGTAACGGGCACGGCTGGACTGACTCGCCGTTGCCACCTGTCGTCGAATAGGGCGCTGTGCCCGGAGCCAGTCCCCTACATTTGGTTAATGTGCAGCCGTGGATGCTGGGAGTACGAACTATGGTAGGGGAGAAACTGAATTATTGTTGTTGTGTTTATTTGTTGTTACTGTAAAAGTTTGCGTACTGTTCTATGCATTTCCCTGTAATTGTTATTACCCTTCCGGTGTTGTTTGATATATATGTGAATGTCACCCTGAGAGGCAGAGTAGTGCTCTGGTGTGGGGAAGGGCTGTGTGTGTGTGTTCATAGAGGGCGCTGACTTGCTGTTAGCTGCTTAATAAACTGCATTACCTAAAAGAGCTATTGTGTGCGTGTCTCCGTTAATCCCTGTGCTCGCTACAATATATATATATATATATATATATATATATATATATATATATATATATATATATATATAATTGCGATATGGAGTCTTGCATGCCCCGGTAGCTACGAAATGGAGTCTTACCATCCACCTCAGGTTGCTTCAACCGGAGGTGCATGCAATGATATATATCTTATTGTATTACTTGTATTGTAACGCTTGAAATGTTTTTGCTTACGATTGTAAGTCGCCCTGGATAAGGGCGTCTGCTAAGAAATAAATAATAATAATAATAATAATAATATATATGCATGCCCCGGCATCTAAATGCTTAGTTACGGCGCTGGGCAAAACCAAAGCCCATGGCCAGTATACAAAATTTTTCTGTATGCATTCTTTTCTGTTGAGCACTACTGACACCGTTGAAAGGGTGAGTCTTAGGTCGCCTGTGGATACATTAGTCCAATCAATGCGTCTGAACCTGCATGCCCGAGTAAATACCATCCTAACTCCTAACATCCAAAAAAAAAAAAAAAAACAAGTAGTGGAGTAGTGGTTAGAGCTCTGGACTCTTGACCGGAGGGTCATGGGTTCAATCACTGGTGTAGGACACTGCTGCTGTACAATTGAGCAAGGTACATTACCTAGATTGCTCCAGTAAAAACCCAACTGTATAAATGGGTAATTGTAGTAAAAATACTGTGATATCTTGTAACAATTGTAAGTCGCCCTGGATAAGGGCGTCTGCTAAGAAATAAATAATAATAATAGTAATAATATATATATATATATATATATATATATATATATATATATATAATTGCATGCCCCGGTAGCTACGATATGGAGTCTTGCATGCCCGGGATATATATATATGCCCCGGTAGCTAAATGCTTAGTTACGGCGCTGGGCAAAACCAAAGCCTATGGCCAGTATACAATATTTTTCTGTATGCATTCTTTTCTGTTGAGCACTACTGACACCGTCCGTTGTTATATTTTTCGCTTCCCATTATAGCGGGGCGGACGTGGCATGGGCGGCGCTGATTTTTCTTTTCGCTCACGGAAAGAACTTTTTATTTACCGCGTTGCTATCAACCAATGAGAATACATAAGCAAGCTGTACTTGCTCAACCCCAAACACAGATGCATGAAACATATATGCTATCATTACTGTATATGCTATGTAGCCTAGCTACTACACACATAGATGTGGTAGAGGACATCTACTATGTAATGAGTAGCCTATGTATTTACATAGAATGCACTCGCCTCATGACATATCTTATTGCCAGCTGACCTCTCCAGCAGCCAGCCTACTAATAAGATTATTATTTTTCACGGATTGTGCAGCCAGCTTCATCAAGGGACGGTAACCAAGTCCATCCAGGTCTTGGAGATGGAGTGGTGGTAAATGTACAACCTGTTATTAATTGAATAACTAAAGAAATAAATCAGAATGAAAACAGTTCTGGACGCTGCTGAGCGAAAACCGGCAAAACTGTTTCAATTCCTGAGTTCGATTACCTACTTGTTTCCATTCTGATTATTTGTTTAGGCTACAACGTGTCCGTCAGCGAATGTCAGTGCAGTGTGATACCAAAAAAAAATGAGTGGTTGGATTTGCTGTCAATCAACCAAGTTTTTTGTTGGATCAGCTGTTTGTACATGTTTTTGTGTTTAAAGGCGCTGTAGTTATACAATGTAGTTAATGCAACTGTGTACACAAGTCCCTCCTCCCCCGAACCTCCAGAAGATTAGGTACCATCGGCAGTCCTGCGTCAGTCAAAGAGTAATTACATTAGTCAGGATTTGTGAAATTAAATAAAATGGTTTGCTTTGCTTTGAACACCAAATGTGAAATGAACAACCATAAGTACGAATGAAATTATATATAGTTACTTATTATCATAATGTGAAATTGAAATCTGATGCGCATGTTAAAAGTTCAAGTCCTTTGCTTCGTATTTCCTTTTTAGTTTTTAAACGGAAGTGTTCTGAACTGAATCTCTCTTTTTAACTATTTTGCACAACAGTGTATTTGGTTATTGGATCTTCTGTTAAAAAAAAAAAAAGTTCTTTATTTTTCGAAAATAAAACGTCAATGCACTAATAAGAAATCAGGTTGCCAATTTCACCACTGTGACTATTCACCTTAAAAAAGTTACCATTGCCACCCTCTCCCGAAAAAAAATCCTGGCTACGCCACTGTTGCCAGGGTTTATTATTTAAAAATGCGCAGTTTATTTCAAACTTTCAAAACATAATAACATAACAAAGAGTGTCTAAGACCCTTCACCGTTATATTTGTTCTCGTGTGAGACTTTCACTTTTTCAGTCAGCGAAAATATGTGCTAAAACGGAGTGAATTTGAGCCCTGTTAAAATGGCAAAAATACAGCTACGTTTGGAGTTTTTCTACAACAAAAAAGCTAAACCTCCAACGCCAGAGACATCAACAGAAACCGAACCTGACTCTTCTGTAGTTCAGAATGTTACGAACAGCACAAGAGTGTGACGATCCTTCCATTTCAAACGCTCAGGTTAGTGCAGGTGTAGATGTCTGTCGATAAGAGACTCTTGCCTGTAAAGTGTTGTTTGCAGCTCTCTTGATTGTGACAATCTGGCGTAGAACTGTTTGTGATGAAATATCTGGTAATCTTAGAAAGCTAGCTTAATGTTTACATAAAAATGGTTAAATTCGGGCATCGGGTTTGAGCATTTTTTGTTTCGGGGGGGGGGGGGGGGGGGGGGCGGTGGTGATGGGGGTGCTGTGCCCCACCAGTTTTTCAAGCCATGAGTCGCCAATGGGCGGGGTTAACCAAATAATTTAAAGTGGGTGTGGCTAACCACATCATTTCATAAACCTTACTTGTTGTGCACTTCCATTTACTATATCGGTATCAGGGATATTATTTAAATAGTTCACACTTGGGTAAGAAAAGAATAGTATTATTATTTGTTTATTTTAGCAGACGCCTTTATCCAAGGCGACTTACAGAGACTAGGGTGTGTGAACTATGCATCAGCTGCAGAGTCACTTACAATTACGTCTCACCCAAAAGACAGAGCACAAGGAGGTTAAGTGACTTGCTCAGGATCACACAATGAGTCAGTGGCTGAGGTGGGATTTGAACCGGGAACCTGGTTACAAGCCCTGTTCTTTAACCACTGGACCACACAGCCTAATACAACATTTATATAAAATATATTAAAATATCATGATATAACAAGATTTGTTTAAATGATTATCCAGATACAGTATAATATACATAAGAAATTGAAATTGACTTTCAGCACACACACAAAAAAAGAAAGTAAAACATCTTTGGTGATCTGGGAGAGGAGAGTGCTGCAAGTTCCTTATTATTTCAGTGTTTCAGCCACACCTAATAAGATTGCATGAATGGCATTAACACATGCTCACAGTCCCTACACTGGGTAGAATGGAATTGCTCTTCCTGTGAAATGAGAAAACGTTTTTCACAGTAATCATTACCCAACATCCTTTGAAGACCTGCAGCAACATATAGGCAAGGTTGATAAGGACTTCAGTTAAAATTCTGGTCTACCTGGATTAGTTTCTTGTGGTTTTACCCTAGAAGATAAATATCTAGAATATGGGAATATTGCCTGCAAGTGAGTAAAATGTTTTTCTTTCTTACGTTAGAAGTTGTTTCACCTTGAATGGAACTACCATATATTTGCAGAAATTAACTTTCAATGGATACTATGTCTCAAGTTAGAAATACGAGTTTCATTAGAGTTAATTTTGTTCAGTTTAAATAATAAGTAATGCAAATAAATACATAGTTTTAAGAATACAATTTTATCTATTTCTACCAACCTTCATTGTTTTGTCTGTTTCAGACCCCTCTACATAGGGGCAGGAATAGCCACAGTCAGTGTGACCACAAGCAGGCAGACAAGCAGCAGTGACCTCATCTTCAGAGCTCAACACTGAACCACAAGCATGTTGCAGGATGTTATATAGCAGTTTAGCTTAGGGCTCCTCTCAATTTCAAAAACCTCACAAAACAGCAAGAGAATGATATAGCAGTTTGGTGTACTGTAAAGCCTATAAAGTGAGATTTGGAGTGAAGATCTTTTACGAATGTTGAAGTATTGATGGATTAAATAATACTTAATATTTATGTAACTTCTGGACTTACAGAGACTAGGGTGAGTGAACTATGCATCAGCTGCATAATGGATTTAATTATGAGTTTTTGCCACTGAACAACACAAAAAAGTCCATAATGTCAAAGTGAAAAATAAAATCTACAAATTGTTCTAAATTAATTACAAATACAAAACAGAAAATAATTGATTGCATAAGTATTCACCCCCTTGAGTCAATATTTGGTAGAGGCACCTTTGGCAGCAATTACAGCCACGAGTCTATTTGTATAAGTCTCTACCAGCTTTGCACATCTGGACACTGCAATTTTTGCATCTTCACGAGCTTTCCAGGCCCTGACGCAGAGAAGCATCCCCATAGCATGATGCTGCCACCACCATGCTTCACGGTAGGGATGGTGTTCTCAGGATGATGTGCGGTGTTAGGCTTGCGCCAAACATAGCGCTTAGCGTTGTGGCCAAAAAGCTCTATTTTGGTCTCATCACACCATAAAATCTTCTTCCACTTGGTCTCAGAGTCTCCCACATGCCTTCTGGCAAACTCTAGCCGAGATTTGATGCAAGTTTTTTTCAACAATGGCTTTCTTTTTGCCACTCTCCCATAAAGGCCAGTTTTGTAAAGCACCCGGGCTATTGTTGCCGTATGCACAGTGTCTCCCAGCTCAGCCGTGGAAGACTGTAACTCCTTTAGAGTTGCCATAGGCCTCTTGGTGGCCTCCCTGGCTAGTGCCCTTCTCGCCCGGATACTCAGTTTTTGAGGACAGCCTTTTCTAGACAGATTCACAGTTGTGCCATATTCTCTCCATTTCTTAATAATGGACTTTACTGTGCTCCGGGGGATATTCAATGCCTTGGAAATGTTCTTATATCCTACCCGATTGGTGCTTTTGAAGAACCTTATTCCGGATTTGCTTTGAATGTTCCTTCATCTTCATGATGTAGTTTTTGTTAGGAAATGTACTAACCAACTGTGGGACCTCCCAAAGACAGGTGTATTTAACCTGAAATCATGTGAAACACCTTAATTGCACACAGGTGGACACCATTCAACTAATTATGTGACTTCTAAAGACAATTGGTTGCACCAGAGCTTATTTAGGTGTGTCATAGCAAAGGGAGTGAATACTTATGCAATCAATTATTTTCAGTTTTATATTTGTAATTAATTTAGAACAATTTGTAGATTTTATTTATCACTTTTCACTTTTTGTGTTGATCAGTAGCAAAAACTCCTAATTAAATCCATTTTGATTCCATTTGTAACACAATAAAATGTGGAAAAGTCCAAGGGGGGTGAATACTTTTGAGTGTCACTGTGTGTGTATATATATATATATATATATATATATATATATATATATATATATATATATATATAATGATAAGTCAGTCCGTCCTATAACCTCCAGATGTCCACATGACCAAATACAAATTCCCCATAAACTGATCTAAAGAATAAATAAGTTATTAACACATTAACTATTGGCTAATGAGTAATTATAGCTATAGAAATTGAGGCAATCAAGGCTTTTGGTTTTAGAAAAAGAAAAAAAACATGACTGTGCCAGATTACAAAATGTACATCAGTACCCATTTGCAGTCATGCACTGTGACGACAATATATTTTTCATAATCTGACATTTATCTTTAGAACATTATAGAAAGGCTTTAGTAGACAGACATTTGAAATTACTGAAAAAAGAGATCTTAAAGTTGCAACCCTTAGCATATAGATGAATCATTTCCCTGATGTTAAAAACCAAATTGCAACCAGAGATATATTTTTTTAAAATATTGCTCGAGCAGGAATATGTATTTTAAAGATCCTCAAGGAGGCTAGTAATCCAAGATTCAGGGCCACACTGTAAATGGCACTGCCTATATCTTGAAGAAATACTTAAATAAAAATATTATAATAGAAATCCCAAATCCAAGAAAGAAGATAACCACTCTAATTTTTTTAAGCCTTTAAGAAATTGGATTTAAAGCTTGATTAGTCATTAGCCCTTTCTGTGTGTTAATTCATCATGTCAAAATTGGTAATGTTTAATTATTGTTAATTACACATATTAGGTGTACTCCACTGACATTGTGTGGTTGTAGGACTAATTTACAGGTCAGAAAACCTTTAAAAGATTGCATGAAATTCTCAAGGACTTATTCAAGTGTTAAAGCTTTGTGAACACAACAAAACAGCTGTCAAAAGCATTCTGTCTTAAAAAGACATAAATCCATTAAAATGAACACCCTCCCACCAACCCACATCCTTCACACACATGCATATACACAAACACACACAAGAAGAATACCAATTTCAAAAGATACCAAAATAAACTCAAGAACAAAGTGTTTTTTATTTTTGTTCTTTATTAAAATGTCTTCATCTAGACAATGTGGGGAAGCTATAAAAAAAGGCCAACAAGATGCTCGGATATATTGTGATAAGTGTTGAATTTAAATCAAGGGAAGTAATGTTAAAACTTTACAATGCATTAGTAAGACCTCATCTAGAATATTGTGTTCAGTTCTGGTCACCTCGTTACAAAAAGGATATTGCTGCTCAAGAAAGAGTGCAAAGAAGAGCAACCAGAATTATCCTGGGTTTAAAAGGCATGTTGTATGCAGACAGGCTAAAAGAATTGAATCTATTCAGTCTCGAACAAAGAAGACTACGCAGTGATCTGATTCAAGCATTCAAAATGCTAAAAGGTATTGACAATGTCGACCCAGGGGACTTTTTCGACAAGGACCAGGAGTCACAAATGGAGATTAGATAAAGGGGCATTCAGAACAGAAAATAGGAGGCACTTTTCTACACAGAGAATTGTGAGGGTCTGGAACCCGCTCCCCAGTAATGTTGTTGAAGCCGACACCCTGGGATCCTTCAAGAAGCTGCTTGATGAGATTCTGGGATCAATAAGCTACTAACAACCAAAAGAGCAAGATGGGCCGAATGGCCTCCTCTCGTTTGTAAACTTTCTTATGTTCTTAAAATGTTTGTTTACTTAGGCATGAGCATGCTGTATATGCTATCCTGACACAGATACATGATTTACTAGCGCAGGATTAAAAAAAAAAAAAAAAAAAGAACAATATTTGGTTATCAGGCCAACATGCATTTGACTGTGATTTTTCTGCACTTCGACTGGCAGGATCACGACGTCACTTGTTGGATCCACCTTCACATTAGGACAGGATCAGCTGTATGCTGGGGAAAGGTGAGAATCCTTTTAATAAAACTTCCCATGTAGTTTGTTTAATGTTTGGTATCACTTATCCTCAAAATGGGCAAAATCTGCTACGATCACAAGATATATGGTGTCTGATTTAGTTGCTTGATAAGGAAGAAATCTAGATGGTGCTATTTTTTCATCAGCGTGTGTCAACATTCTATAGAACCATTGAATAGTAGACCCCTCTATCTGGTAAATAGGGGCATATTAATCAAGCTTGTAAAAACTGAAGCATTTCACTTTTTTTTTTTTTTTTATAAATTTAGTCGTTGCCAATTATTTTTTATTATTTTCTCCCCAATTTGGAATGGCCAATTATTTTATTATGCTCAGCTCACCGCTACCACCCCAGGGCTGACTCTGGAGGGCGAAGACAAACACACGCTGTCCGGTTTCATCCTAGGAATCTGAAAAATAGTAATGGCATTTGCAAAGTTGTTTCTATTATCAATAATTGTATTAAGAGTTCCAAAATAATGCAATGTAAACAAAAACTGACAAGTTTAAATATCTTTTAATTGATTTTTAAAAAACAAATTAAAAAAATGGACTAACTGAAGGTGACATGTTTTCTGATTGATTTGGTAATGAAGTGCCACATAACACTGCAGTCTAGGGAATGGCTACAGGAAAGATAACTTACTGTTACAGGAGCCTCCTTTTTAGCTGATATTACAGATAGGCAGCCCAGACAAGGTCTTGGACGTCTCTTTGGGTTGGCTTCGAATTGTCTCTTTTCTCTGATCGGAATGTCTGGAGGGGAGGTGGCCTTCTGGTAAGATAGCAATAAGATTTAAAAAATGACATCTCTGTAAAAATTAAAAAAGGCAGTACCCCACCATCAAGTATAATTTTACACTAAAATATTTTGTCTTATTAACTTTAATTAACACCAACGATATTCATTCACAAATTAGTTCATTGTGTAAACATATCCCAGGGTTTCTACTGCGCATCTCCTTCTACCTTCCTTAGCTCCACACATTCCCACAATCCCCTTCTGCTACTGCACACTCTGAAAAGAGATCCCACTGGATGAGATTGTTTATTACATCTTTAAAGGGAGCGTATAAAACCAATGAACTACTCCATTGCATGTTAAACTTATTTTCGATCAACCAATGAGTTAGAAATAAGTGTGCATGACATGGCCAGTGACTGTGACTTATTCGTGCTGCAAATGATTTGATGTTACACCACCACTCTCTTACTTCAGACAAACACCACAACCCCTAGTCCTTTACACATTTACACATTTTTTATAAACAAAACACAAAACATCCATATAAGATGGATATGTGTAAAAGATCTGAATCATTGATATGTCCAGAGGGTGAAACAATGTGGCAGGAAAATGGTTCATTTTTATGGGACAGCACTGGTAATGGAACCTAAGTTAAAAAAAATAAAAATAAAATCAGGAAGATAAGCTGTGTACCAAACATAGACAATAACTCAAAAGTGAATTAAGTTTCCGATTGTATACCTGGCTATACACAGTTACTACTGATATAAAGACATTTTGGCTCATCTAACCTAGGTCTATGGCATATCCTGAAAACAGATTATTACAAAAATATGATTTCAAACAGCATACAAATGTAAGGGGACAGAGAAAAATAATAATTTGAATCTATCTGTCTCTCTAATGCGGGTTCCTAAACATCACGTTGTAATTCTAATTACCTTTTCTTGTCCCTTGTCAAATCTACCCCATACTGTGCTGGCTTGGCCGCCTCCAGCATCTTCACCATCTCCGTCCAGCAAGGATACAACACCAGGAGAAGCAGGTCTTTTTTTACAAATCTGAAAAAAATACATTTGTATTTTAGATGTAATTTCTTGTCACGGGACATTATGTAAATGCTATTATCCATGGTGATTACGACAAACATTTACACTTGGGTCTCTTTGAGAAAGACATTACTAAATCTCAACAAAGAATTTGCCATGCTTACAATTTGCCTATGCTTATGTATACATATACATCTCCTGCCACGTAAACTCTAAACGATGAACATGACATATCAACAGTATGTACAGGATAGAATAAGAATTAGCAATGAAATGTTTAATCACAGTCTGATGAGGGATTATCCAGATGTATGTAAAACTGTGTGACATTCACAATCTTGTATATTATCATTAATGTATACTCTATAATGTTGATGCTAAGTTTCCTGTCAATTGGATAAACAGTTTGTAACAAATTGTGTGTGTGTGTGTACAGCCACCTCCACTTCATCCCCTTCGCAATGGATTTCATCCCCAGCTGGGGATAACAGAGCTGGTATAAAAATCCAACTGTAGTCTCCCTTGGAGCACCAGACAGTGGCATGAATAAAGAGATTAGAAATTGCCCGCTTAGAGGGTATAAACTATCTCTTTAAAGTTTAAAATTACCAGCTTTTAGTGGTTGGTGTCCAGTCGTCACTTTTTACAGTTTCTTCGTTTCACTTTTCCTTTTGTTCACTCATCCTGGTGCAATATATATATATATATATAAAAAATAAAGAGCTAGTTATAACTTTTAAATGAATCTTAACCTCAAAAACACTATCAGGGGGTCCTCGAGTGGCTCACCTGGTAAAGGCGTGGTTGTGTGGTCATACAGCACAGGTTCGCGTCCTGGCTGTGCAAAGTTGTCGGTCTTCGCTGTGAATTCCAAAGGGAGCGTAACATTGGCTCTGGCACTCCCGTGGGTTAGGGAAGCAAAAACAAAAGGGACTGTTTCTCCTCATTGCGCTACAGTGAACCCTGCTGGCCAGGCGCCCTGTGAGCTCAAAAGCGGACACCTGCAGGGCTGGCCTTTGTCCTCCAGAGGTCAGTAGCTCGCTGACATCCGCTCTCGAGTTCCTGGGTGTAAAAGAGGATAATAGTTTGGTTGTGGGATCGGAGGACGCCCACTGAACCTTTGGATCTCCTGAGCTGTGTAAGGAATTGCTGCGATGAGGAGAAAAAATAATTGGACATTCCAAATTGGGGAGAAAATCGGGGGTAAAATAATTGGGCACACTAAATGTATATATACATAACTTCACGTCTGTCCCCAGGCAGGACGATTGAGATATTCGGTAAAGAAACAATGCTATAATTAATCCCTGTAATTACGCCAATTACAGATGTTTCTTTTGCTCCTAAATTATATTGGGATGGTCAGTAAATCATTTGCTGACAATTGCATCATTCACAGAAGGTGTGCGGCAGGTGTGGGATTAATTGGGCCTATTTATATCCCCATCGCTCACAACTTATTAATTTCATTTTCAGAAATTGTAAAACAGTTTGTGTTAACTCTATAGACACCAGCCCCCTATATACCAACTAAAGTCCATTTATATTAAATATTTAAGTACGAGCATCCCAGGGAGAAAACTAGAATAGCAAATGAGCAAGTGTGCTCAGGTCAGCGCTTTGTGGTAACTGCAGGTATTTGCATCACACTGCTGAATGACCAATAGCCACCCAGTACTGTACATTGCAAATGGGCTGTTTCATCTGAGCTCAACTGTGTTAACCCTGACCTAGTCGAGGTTAGTGAACCCTGTTGTTCTGATTATCAACATAATGTCAATAAATCTTACAACACTGCATCACACACTTAAAGCAGTTTTTGGCAAAAACACCCACCACCACTGTCAAGTGCATAGGAAAAACAACCATAGTTTAACTGCAGTGGAGAAGATTGGATTTAAATAATTGCAAAATACTGCATGTTTGTATATTGAAATAATGAACATGTTAATGATTATTAAAAATACCAATTGTAGTTGTTTTTTTCAGACAAACATAAAACTGTAGGCCACTGTTTAGTGTCTGAAGGGGACACTGTATGCTAACCAAAGCCCATGGCCAGTATACAATATTTTTCTGTATGCATTATTTTCTGTTGAGCACTACTGACACCGTGGAAACGGTGAGTCTTAGGTCGCCTGCGGATACATTAGTCCAATCAATGCGGCTGAACCTGGTGTGTAATCCCAAGGTAACTGCTCACAGTTAACACGTTTTAATACGTTAATTCACGTTTTAAGTAATACAGTGTCCCCTTCAGACATGTTAAAGGAGAAATTCGGAAATAACATACAAAACTATGCGCGAGTAAATACCGTCCTAACTCCTAACATCCAAAAAAGAAAAAAGAAAAAAAAAAACAATAATATATATATATATATATATATATATATATATATATATATATATATATATATATATATATATATATATATATATATATATATATATATATATATATATATATATATATATATATATATATATATATATATAATTGCATGCCCGGTATCTACGATATGGAGTCTTGCATGCCCCAGTAGAGGCAATATTGAGTCTTTCCATCCACCTCCGGTTGCTTCATTCCGGAGGTCCATGCAATTTATATATATATATATATATATATATATATATATATATATATATATATATATATATATATATATATATATATATATATATATATATATATTTGCATGCCCCGGTAGCTAAATGCTTAGTTACGGCGCTGGGGAAAACCAAAGCCCATGGCCAGTATACAATATTTTTCTGTATGCATTATTTTCTGTTGAGCACTACTGACACCGTTGAAACGGTGAGTCTTAGGTCGCCTGCGGATACATTAGTCCAATCAATGCGTCTGAACCTGGGGTGTAATCCCAAGGTAACTGCTCACAGTTAACACGTTTTAATACGTTAATTCACGTTTTAAGTAATACAGTGTCCCCTTCAGACATGTCTAAGGAGAAATTCGGAAATAACATACAAAACTATGCGCGAGTAAAACTCCAAACATCCAAAAAAAAAAAAAAAAAAAAAATAACATTAATATATATATATGTTGTTATTCTAAGGGTAATGAAACATATACAGACTGTTTTATTTGTATGCATTTATGTGTTATAATTAAAAGTATAACTCCTATACTGTATTTATTTATTTTATTGCTCTACCCGTAATAAAGGGTTTCTATAAAAAGTATTTCTTTGTTTTTATTGATATTGCAAACCAGTAATTCCTAGCATGTTATTTAACCAGACAAATTATGCAGACACGCATATTATATATATATATATATATATATATATATATATATATATATATATATATATATATAATATTATGCATGTAAGTTTGTAAATAAACATAAAAGGTTCCAAGTAGAACCTTGAGGTTCTTAAAAGATCTTTATTTGTAAGGTTCCTCATGGAACCCTAGTAAAAAGGTTCTTCGAAGCACCTTAAAAGCTTCCTCCACAGTATCAACCCCAGATTTAGAGTGTATGCGCGAGTAAATACCATCCTAACTATTAAGGGAATGGGAATATGCCTCTCCATCATATATATATATATATATATATATATATATATATATATATATATATATATATATATAATTGCATGCCCGGTATCTACGATATGGAGTCTTGCATGCCCCGGTAGCTGCAATATTGAGTCTTTCCATCCACCTCCGGTTGCTTCATTCCGGAGGTCAAGGGCGTAGGTTTGGTTTGAACATTGGTGGGGACACAATTTTGTAGGGGGGCGGAGTCACGGTCGCTAGTGGGGTTCGGGGGCATGCCCTCCCGGGAAGAAATTTTTTAGTAGACAGCTATTAAATGGTAACTTCTGGTGGCTTGAAATGAATGCTGGACATGAATCGAGGACAGTTTGATTGACATGAAGTTGGCTGGTATACACTTAAAACACTATGATAAAGTGTCCCTCCTGGAAGCTGGTTTGACATCCCTGCTGTATAATTACTAATAACCTGAATTATAACCTATCCCAGCCTTACTGTAAGCTACCAATACCCCTGGCGCTACAAGCATGAGCACATGCACGCTCACGTGCTCTGCCTGCCACTCCTGTGTCTGTGCTGCTGCTCGTACCTGGGTGCATTGCTTCATTCACCTGAAAAAATAATAAATTGATGCATGCCATATAGAGAGAAAATATATGGCTATGCCAACTTTATTTGCTGAGTATTACTATACAGCATTAGCCTACTATTATATCACAATGTGCCTCAAACAATAATATATCTCAAAACTGAGTCTAACACTTTCACTGTTATAATCACTAAGCCATTACAGACCCCACCTGCGACCCTGTTGATCCACCTGCCTCTGTACTGCTTTTACCAGGCTGCACTGCTTCACTCGCCTGATAAAATGATAAATTGATGCATGCTGTTTAGAGAGAAAGTCTGTTAACTTCATTAGTAAATTATTTTTTCATTTGCTATGAGAATCATTATCAATTGTGTTTATTACTTTAATAACATCTTCCTACTTACACTTTGACTTTTTGTAAAAAAAACTTCCTTATGTCCATCTTTATTTTTTTGGTTGCTATTATGCTTTAGTCACCTAAAGCCAAATTGAAGTGATTAGCTAACGTTAGTTGAATGACGATATCAAAACATGCTCACGCACACACTCTCTCTCTCTCTCTCTCTCTCTCTCTCTCACACACACACACACACACACACACACACACACACACACACACATAATGATTTAGCTGTGAAACAAGCTAGCTAGCCACCAAGGATGTTGGGTTAGCAGCTAGCAATGGGTCGCTAACGTAATAGGTAGGTAGGTAGGTAGCTTTATTCTCTCAAACTATGTTGCTGACGAGCTGACAATACCTTCAGCCGCGGCACCTGGCTTTCATTCAGTCAGTGGCTCACACTCATCAGCCTGACCGGCAAGCGGCAACTTCAGATGAGCGTCTTTCCAGAGTCCAGCCTAAACCAGCGGTTCTCAACCTTTTTTTTACTCACGCCACACAGAAATTTATTTGTATATCTGTCGTTGTCCCCCGTCCCCCCCCCCCCCCACCATTAATTTGACTTTTTATATATTTTTTATTACTGCCTATATAATATAGTGCATTTATTT
This sequence comes from Acipenser ruthenus, assembly GCF_902713425.1. Lineage (NCBI taxonomy): Eukaryota > Metazoa > Chordata > Actinopteri > Acipenseriformes > Acipenseridae > Acipenser > Acipenser ruthenus. The sequence continues at coordinate 216,525 of NW_026708822.1, forward strand.
AGCCGCCTGGATAGTCACACTGTCCATTCAATCAAATACATATGTTCGTGTTCGCCTTTTACACACACGATACAAAAATATCAAGCAAGGAGTAAGTTAGTTACAAAGGGAGGAAGGAGGATTGAAATAATATGACAACGCATTAACCAACAAACACAAACATCGAATTAAACTGATTATATTTATTCTTATTTTTTAAAATAAATGTGAAAATTATGGCACAATGTACACCGTTTAAGAATGACTAGAATTTTTACCTTTCACTCCCGAGTCCTTGTGCACTTTCGCACTTCAATGAAAACAACACACTCTGCTGGTCCCTGACGTCAGCCACGCACTGAGTCCATGTTACAGTGATGCAGTATGGAAGGGCCAAAGCCAATCAAATTAGCGTTTTTTTTTGTTTTGTTTTTTTTGGAGGAGGGAGGACTAACGAGGGGGAGGGGCGGGGGGCTTGAGAGAGTTAACCCTTTGTGGAGCAGATAAAATGACTTGACAAAAGACGTTTAAGATTTATCAAAATTATTGGTAGGGACAATTCAACGGTCCCTTGACATTGGTAGGGACATGTCCCTACCGTCCCTAGCTAAATCTACGCCGGTGCGTGAAATAGTAGACTTTGTAATGTCTCCTGTTGTGAAAAAGTCGTCACTTTCACATTTGCAGATTTTAATTGGAGAATTTCTCAGCGAATTTAATAGACTGTATCCTGGTAATTTTATACCAAAATTGCATTACTTGGTACACTACCCCAGATTGCTAGCTGAATTTGGACCACTTTGATCACTTTGGTGCTTACGTTTTGAAGGAAAGCACCAGTACTTTAAGTGGCTTGCAAGAAATGTGTGGAACTTCCGGAACATCTGCTTTACTTTAGCAAAAAGACATCAACAAAGACAGTGTTGGGATTTTTGTTGTGCAGATGCTTTGCATCAGTCATATGAGCAAGAAGGGTCTTGTGTTGTTCAGCTATCATCTACATCTTTGAAAGACATTATTCTTGAAAAATGCAATATTCAAGCCAGTGAACTTGAAGCTGATGAAACCATACTGAAAGTAAAGAAACTAACTGTGGATCACGTGAAATACGAAGTCAAGGATTACTTCATTGTCGATGTAGTCCATGAGGATTTACCCATTTTTTTCAAAATCTTGCATATCATTCAGTTTAGGTGTACATGGATTTTGTGTGGGAAACTGTATTTTGCTCTGGAATTTAATTCTCACCTTCATGCCTTCAAAATAGAGGCTTTGCATGAGTGGTGTACATTAACACCTGGCAATGAAGTTGACTACCATGCACTAGATGCTTATGAAGACAGTGATGGATGTTTATATATTGCACCTCATCATACTGTGTATAAGGTACTGCTTGCATTTAAAACTGTGATATTAATTACAATGGCAGGTTAACATTGGTGCTTATTTTTCTGATTAATTTTATGTTTTTTTGTTCATTAGGTGAAGAAATAGATGGTGAGACTCTTTTAGGTCTGACAGAACATATGATTGGAAAGATCTTCCGAACTATGAAGGACCAAGTCAAATTTTTAAAGGCTCTCGAGAACCTTAAAAGGTATGTAATGACAAATATATTATACATTATGTTAGTCTATTGTTGTGTTTTAGTATTTACATTTAAATACCACATACTATACAGGAATCACTTTGAAAAGTATAAATTACTACTACCAGTACGCTTTTTGTATTGTAATGTTGTATTGTAAGAAAGATGTATATTATGGGAGTACATTTCTTTATGGAAACACACAGAGAGAGAGAGAGAGAGAGAGAGAGAGAGAGAGAGAGAGAGAGAGAGAGAGAGAGAGAGAGAGAGAGAGAGAGAGAGAGAGAGAGAGAGAGAGGTATTTTCACTAGTTTAATTCCTGAAAATGAGGACTGGGAATGTATGGTTTTAAACTTCTGTGTAGAAAATTAATATGGCTGTTATATTATAAGGCTCTGTTTAAATATCAAGTCTTTAGATATTTTCAGGTGATTAAAATTATGAAATATTGTTTTTTTTGTTGTTTTTTGTATTTTCATAGAACAAAAGCAAATGAGCATATTGTTTCAGAGAAGGTGCTACCAGTAGAATGCAGAGAAGTGCCACAAACCTCAACAAGTGTTCATGTTTGGACCGCATGTTATACATTGCCTATATTTCCTCCAGTTGTACAGATGGCCCTTGATAGAAAGGACATTGGTTTCAAATCAAAAGACAAATCTGCCCTTCGTGCAGCTCTAATACAGACTCTGTTTGATGACCTCAGCAAATATACGCTGTAAGAACTGAGATTTCGGTGTTTGTTTTAGATACATAGGCAACCAATTTTAGAATAATTACATAACATAAAATAGCATATTCATTTTTAAAATGATTACTATTTTTTTTTTAAATCTATCATAACAGCAATATTTTATTCAAGAGAAAAAGTTTTATTAAATTCATTTTGATAATGCTTTTCAGCATGTTTTTTTTTGTAAATTAAAGCAATTGTAAAATGCAACTGTATTTCATGACATTATTTCTCAAATATATATTTTTCTTACAATTCACTTACAATTCATATGCCTATATTATTTTCTAATCTGTATATTTAGGTATCCAGACCACATAATGTACAGTACTGTGCTAAGTACTTTGTGCTGTAAGTACAGATTTCTAAGGGATGACAGCCAAACTGGATATGTGAGTATACATTTGGTAGTTATATTCATAAAAGAAATAGTCGAATAAACATTAATTTGTCAAAATTATGCAGCGTTAAATATATTTTTACTAGTTGATATGTATTTTTTATAGCCAGATAATGGACATAGGTTTAACTTTCTATCATTGTTTCAGGCTACTCTACTTGAAATACTGAGAAATAAATTCAAAAAAGAGAGAAAGACACTTATTTCAGTGGAGACTGTAGAAGACATGAAAAAAAAGTTTGGTGCTGTGGGTCGAGGAAGGAAGCGTGCACCAGAGCAACAGCAACCGCTCATGAAAAAGAGAAGAGAATCTGTAAGCCTAACTCTTGGATCTGCATTGACAGAAATAGATTGAAATAGAATTACATACTTTATATATGTACATACATGCGATTGTGTAGTTTATTAGCTAATTGGCTTTCATGGAGAGTACTTGATCTTTAGCATTTTTCCAGAGTAAAGAAAAGCACAGAGAATACATGCAGTAAATGCCTGATCATAAGTATTGAATTACTTAACGTTATGATACATATTGCAGATGCAAAGTGAGGAGTTCCCAGGAGAAGACGAGCATAGTATTGCCAAACACTTGGACTCCATAAGAAAAGAAATAACGAAATTGAGGCCGAACATTGAAGCCATATGTGACAGCATGAATAGAACTGTACACACTCGGGAAAGAATGATGGAGAAGAAGTCCACTGAAGAAGTCCTTGGTCTGTTTCCATTCCTAAAGCATCCTAAACTGGTAGGTACTAGTTTTTATTCTACTATGGTGATTGATGAGAAATTAATATTTTTAGTTATAAGCATGTATAATCACTTTAATTAGTCCTCCTAGGTGACCTTTCTGCATCAGCAATCCACCTGCTCCAGCTTTTACAAAACTCCACTGCTCCTGGTTTTTCCCATGCAACTTCTTTCTGCTCGCATTCAGTTTAGTTTGATTTTGTTTTATTTATTGATTTTTTTAACTACTACATTATTTGTAAGTATTCAACTCTTTTTTACAGCTGTGTATATCGCCTTGGATAAAGGCATATGATAAATAAATAAATATAATAATAACTTTAGCATCTGTATTTTAGCTGTTGCACGAAGTAGAACTACGTTTTGGAGTAAACTTGGAACGGAACCTAATGAGTGGCCTATCCAGAATGGTAGATGCTATTTTCAGACTTTCTAGTGGGCATCTTCTAACTACTGTGATGTCCTACATTGAAGATGCTTCAGATAAGACACAGGGAAATGGTAATGTATAAGAAATATTTATTGTACATCAAATTGTTTTGACCTATCTCAGAATAGGATCTATAAATAACTATTAAACAGAAAATGATGCAACTTCATTTCATACACTTGGAGCATAATATTTCATGGGGAAGATAGCTGGTATTTAACTCTCACAGGGGCATAAAAACCAATGCGAAAAACCTGCATGAACAGATTTTTAGAAACTTTGTTGATACTGTTCTTAACATTTTTTTGCTCCAATCCACAATAACGTTTGTATCAGTGGTGGTCAGTCCTGGTCCTGGAGAGCTACAGTCGTGTGTGTGTTTTTTTTTAGGTACCTTTAAATCATTTAAACTATTCTTTATCTGTGCAGTTTAGCAAATAATGAATTCATGAATGTAACTGAGAGCACTGGTGGAATGCAAAGCCAAAGATCCTGTACCTCTCAGACCAGGGTTGCTCAACATTCTTCCGTTTGCTTTGTACTTTGTATATGATCTGATACCCTATTTGTAGGACTGAGAATGAATGCTGCATTGTTGCTGTTGCCAGCTTTGTTTCGAGAGAGGGAAAATCTGTTTGTTGTTGACCAAGTAAGTTAATTGAGCTCTACTTTTTAAATGTAGCTTAACTGAATTGATGTTTTCAATGTTAAATACAAAGTCAAATTATCATTTAGAGATATCTCAAAATGAGTTTGAGATATCTCCAAATTAATTCCTGATATCTGTAAACCATTTTGAGATATCTTAAAATATGTTAAGATATCTCTAATTATTTCAAAATATTTTAAGATATATTCAACTGATTTAAGGATATTTTGAAATATTTAAAGATATCTGTTAAATATTTAAAGGTATCTCTTAATTTGGCTTGCCATAAATGTGTACTTAATGAATTATGAGGGAGACTTGTAGGCAATTAACAGGAGTTTAAGACGTTCCTCGCTGTTTTAAGTGAGATCCGACAGTTAAAATGTTTTTAAAGGGAGGAATATTACGAAATCCCTTTAAAGTAGCCGCAGCCCCACCACACGAGCCGCCACTGCTTGTAGGTATGGTGAGATGCTGCTGAAGTACAATTTCACATAATTTATTGTTGAATAAAGTTATTAATTATTATTTTAAAATCTATACAGGTACCACCATCACCTACGCCAACTATCGTTTTCAAGGGAACAACAAGCCCATTGGCAGCAGATGACATCTCTGTTTGTGTTGATGGAATTGAGATACTCAGTGATTATCCAGGAATGGATATCACCCTTGCTGTTGAATGTATTTTTTCTCTTTATTTTTCCTTGGGCATTGAGTATCCTAAAGCTCTAAAAAATTGTCTGACTTTCATGGAAAGGTACTTCATGAAGCTGAGTATCTCTGACAAAGTACCTTTGCCAGTGTTAAAGATGTACAGTCAAATAACTGCACTTTTACTTGGGGAATAATTATATTGATCTGATGGAATGCCATTTTAACATTTAATCTGAAATTAAATGAATTTATTGTGTCAACTATTTAATTTGATTACAAAAACAGAATATTTGATATAAAAATGTAATTGTACATATAAAAAAAAGTATTTATTTTAAATGTAAATGGCTGATTAGAAAACTAATTGTTTATAACAAATGTAAATTGTTTTTAATAGAAGTTTTGATCTCAAAAAACGAATAAACATTCAGTCTTAATTTATAGATATCATAAACTCATAATAAGCTCTGATCTAAATACTGTACTGTAGCTCTTCTAATTTGTGCCACCAAAAAATGAATAAGAAAAAAGAAACCCACGTTCATCAGTTTCAATATACATTTTATCTCAGCTTTTTCAAGGTCTATTACATGTTCTTGAAAATGTATTTTGTGTAAGTTTCAGGAAAATCTGTGGGATGCATAGATTTATTTTCCAGTTTGCTGCGAGACCCTTTTTTTCACTGTGTAAATAATATGGTTTAATTATTAAAAACACACAGGTTGAATAAAACGGTGTAAAACTGTAAAAACAATAAATTGTTATATAAATGTTTAATAAATAAATTGTTGGCATCCTGAATTGAGTGATTTATCAAAGCACTTACACTTCTGAGGTTGGGGGATTCTAAAGGATGTGAAGAGCTCTTAACGGTATACATTTGTTTTTTCTCAGATGAACCAAACAACCCTCCATAGAATGTTAATTGTAAGGTTCAATAGTGTAACTCTTATGGTTCTATATTAAACCTCAATAGAAGGTTCTTCAGAGGAACCAATATGGTTCTGTATTATACCATTAATATAAGAACCATGGTGGTTCTTTATTAAACCTCTAATGCAGGGTTCTTCCAAAGAACCATTTTAAAAGGTTCCATATAGCACTTAAAAATGGTTCCAAATCTATACCAGCAGATAGAACCTTTTAGGGTTCTATATTGTACCCTTTTTTCAAAGAGTGTACTGCATAAAAAAACGAGTGTGTTGTCGTGGCAGTTGGTGATCAAAGAAATAAAACAAAATAAAATCAATAAATAATAATGTCATAGACTTAAAGTCATACCTTTGAAGTCATAATGCATTGAAAGTGTTATTAGGGAATGTTGTGCTGTGTTTTCAAGCGCTTCAATGTGACAGCGGGTGCGTTCACGGAGATCAAGAGCAGCCGGAGATCAAGAGCAGCCGCCGCAGGGGAGGGATACCATGGTAAATAGGTTACCTATTTACCATGGTATCTCTCCCCTGGGTGCGTTGTGTTTTGGTGAGCAGGAAAGCAGCGGGCGGGATGGCGAGCTTGTCCTGCTGCTCCAACACAACGCTAGCTACCATATACACCTAGATACGAATGCATAGTCGTATATTGGCCAAGGGCGTTGGTTTTGCCCAGAGCCGTAACTAAGCTTTTAGCTACCGGGGCATGCAAATATATATATATTAATTATTGTTATTTTTTTTCTTTTTTCTTTTTTTTTTTGGATGTTAGGAGTTAGGATGGTATTTACTCGCGCATAGGTTTGAATGTTATTTCCGAATCTCTCCTTTAACATGTCTGAAGGGGACACTGTATTACTTAAAACGTGAATTAACGTCTTAAATCGTGTTAAAAGTGAGCAGTTACCTTGGGATTGCACACCAGGTTCAGACGCAATGATTGGACTTATGTATCCGCAGGCGACCTGAGACTCACCGTTTCAACGGTGTCAGGAGTGCTCAACAGAAAAGAATGCATAGAGAAAAATATTGTATACTGGCCAAGGGCGTTGGTTTTGCCAGAGCCGTAACTAAGCTTTTAGCTACCGGGGCATACATATATATATATATATATATATATATATATATATATATATATATATATATATATATATATATATATATACAAGGGCGTAGGTTTGGTTTGAACATTGGTGGGGACACAATTTTGTAGGGGGGCGGAGTCACGGTCGCTAGTGGGGTTCGGGGGCATGCCCCCGCGGGAAGAAATTTTTTAGTAGACAGCTATTAAATGGTAACTTCTGGTGGCTTGAAATGAATGCTGGACATGATTCGAGGACAGTTTGATTGACATGAAGTTGGCTGGTATACACTTAAAACACTATGATAAAGTGTCCCTCCTGGAAGCTGGTTTGACATCCCTGCTGTAGAATTACTAATAACCTGAATTATAACCTATCCCAGCCTTACTGTAAGCTACCAATACCCCTGGCGCTACAAGCATGAGCACATGCACGCTCACGTGCTCTGCCTGCCACTCCTGTGTCTGTGCTGCTGCTCGTACCTGGGTGCATTGCTTCATTCACCTGATAAAATAATAAATTGATGCATGCCATATAGAGAGAAAATATATGGCTATGCTAACTTTATTTGCTGAGTATTACTATACAGCATTAGCCTACTATTATATCACAATGTGCCTCAAACAATAATATATCTCAAAACTGAGTCTAACACTTTCACTGTTATAATCACTAAGCCATTACAGACCCCACCTGCGACCCTGTTGCTCCACCTGCCTCTGTACTGCTTTTACCAGGCTGCACTGCTTCACTCGCCTGATAAAATGATAAATTGATGCATGCTGTTTAGAGAGAAAGTATGACTCTGCTAACTTCATTAGTAAATTATTTTTTCATTTGCTATGAGAATCATTATCAATTGTGTTTATTACTTTAATAACATCTTCCTACTTACACTTTGACTTTTTGTAAAAAAAAACTTCCTTATGTCCATCTTTATTTTTTTGGTTGCTATTATGCTTTAGTCACCTAAAGCCAAATTGAAGTGATTAGCTAACGTTAGTTGAATGACGATATCAAAACATGCTCACGCACTCTCTCTCTCTCTCTCTCTCTCTCTCTCTCTCTCTCTCTCTCTCTCTCTCTCTCTCTCTCTCTCTCTCGCTGAGGATTGTGGGATTGTGGGAGGAGCTTGCGGAGAGGCGGTAGCGTTTGAACGCTGGTGCGGTAGGAGAGTGTTTTCGCTACTATATTTTTTGCAAATTTATATATTTAATTGTTAATTGTTTAGTTCGTTTATATATCTTTGTTTCGTTGCTTTGTTTGTACTTTCCCGTGTATAGAGTAGTGTGTGTGTGTGTGTGTGTGTAGGTCCCGTTATGGGATCTCACTCTGGAGGGCTGGGGGCTCTCAGCCGCCGACACGGGGTCAGCTGCTTGCCCGATGCCGGCGTGTCGGTGGAGGAGTGCCTGCTGGCAGTGGGAGAGGTGGTCGGGTGTGACAATATAATATCGGCATCCCGGATGAATAAAAGGTTTGTCGTGTTTTTAAGGTATCGCTGGTCAATCAGCTAGTGGAGGAAGGTTTTTCAGTGAAAGGAGATTTTATTCAAGTATCCCCCTTAGTAACCCCTGTTACCAAGGTAATCATGTCTAATGTGCCGCCGTTTTTAAAAAACGAGACCTTGGCAAATGAACTTGCCCGATATGGCAAACTGGTGTCCCCAATTAAAAATATACCATTAGGGTGCAGAAATACAAGTGTTAAGCACGTCCTGTCTTTTCGGAGACAGGCGTTTTTGCTGCTGAATAACCCGGGGGATGTGATTGATGTTGCTTGGAGCTTCAGTGTGGAAGGGACGGGCTGCGTAGTGTTTGTCAGCTCGGATACAATGCGGTGTTTTAACTGTGGGGAACAGGGACACCAGAGGAGAGCCTGCCCGAGAAAAAACAAAAATGAGGAAAGGCAGGAGCAGGGTACTGATGGCAGGGAGGAGGCTGGGGATGTTGGGGGTGAGCGGGAGGATGAGGCTGCTCCCCCATCGCAGCGCCAGCCGGAGTCTGCAGAGACCAGAGAGCCGCCGATCGGGATGAAGCCGCCCACACCACAGCCGAGGCTGAAGAGACTCAGCCACGGTCCGGCACAAAATAAAACTACCGAAAATGATGAGGGTTTTGTGATGGTAGCTAAAAAAAGACTTAAAAAACAAAAAAACAAAGAAGTTGCAGATCTGCCTAACAGCGAGCGGGGGACGGAGCAGAGCCCCGAGCCTGTGCTGGAGGGGAGCCTGCAGTCTCAGGCAGGGGGGTCTGTCCCTCCTGATATGGAGGGAGAGGGGAGCGGCACGGCGACGGGCTTACAACCCGGCGCGGTGCAGCGCTCTTCTCTCTCTGAACCCCAGCAAGCGGAGGCAGAGGCAGCGGTGACGGCTGTGGCTGTGCTGGGAGGAGGAGAGGAGAGCGGCGCGGGGGAGCTGGCAGCCGTGGACGGCGGAGCAGACAGCGAGGACGGAGCAGAGGAAATGGAGGGCGAGCTCTCTGACTCCTCGCTTATCTCTGACTCCTCGCTTATCTCTGACATCCCCGATAGCCAACCCGTTAACAGGGGGAAAAAAATCTATACCCTAGATGAATTTAAACAGTTTATGGAGAGTACAAAAGGGAAAAGGGGGGTTGAAATTGAAAACTTCTTCCCAGATCTGCGATTATTCCTCCACTCAGCACACATCGTCACACGAAAGGCAACATTAGATGAGTTCGACCAGCAAAAAAGGTACCGTCTTAAAAAATATGTTCAAATAATTAAGAAAAAGATCGCTAATGTTGCCAAACAATAATTTTAAAAATGGATACTTCTTTTAAGAATTTTTTTATTGTTGCTTGTTTTACTCTGTCAGTTTTATTTTTTTTAGCCGCTATGGAAAAGTGCGTTTTTATTTCTTTTAACGTGAATGGCTGCAGACAGTCTTTTAAAAGAGCGCAGCTGTGTGAGTTTTTAGAGCAGAAGCGGGCGGGGGTCGCTCTGCTGCAGGAGACGCACTCAGACAGGGAGAATGAGGCGGCGTGGCTGGCAGAGTGGAGGGGGCCGTGTGTGCTGAGCCACGGCTCAAGCACCAGTGCAGGAGTGGCAATTTTATTTAAGCCCAGCCTAGGAGCAACAATTTTAGATATTGAAGAAATTGAAAAGGGGAGGTTATTAAAAGTGAGAGCAAGGTTGGGTGGTACTGTATTTGTTTTTATTAATATTTATGCACCAAATAAAGGAAGGGAACGCATTTTAATTTTTAATAAATTAAAGCAAGCTCTTTTAAATATTGATAATGATGATGTGGTGGTGGTGGGAGGAGATTTTAACTGCACTATTGATTTTACAATGGATAGAAATAATGAGGAACCCAATCCCCAATCCTCAAGTGAATTAGCTGCAGTTTTTCAGTTCAGTGGCCTGGTTGATGTCTCGAGGTGTCTGCACCCCAATGCAAGACAGTACACCTGGTCTCATTGTCGCGCACAACAAATATATAGAGCCAGGTTAGACCGCTTCTACACAACACACACTCATTTGAATAAATTCATTAAAGCCAATATCATCCCCAGTAGCCTCTCTGACCACCACTGCCTGTTAGTTACAGTAATACTCACCACTGACTCTCACAGCACCTCCTACTGGCATTTTAATTTAAAGCTATTACAGGACACACTTTTTGTAAAACAATTTAATGATTTTTGGAACATTTGGAAAAAAGAAAAAACAAATTATAAAAATATTAGGCAGTGGTGGGACATTGGCAAAACGCAGATTAAAATCTTTTGCCAGCAGTACACACTCAATTCAACCGGGTCACTGAACGCAGCAGTGAGAGAGCTGGAGTTGAAAATTCTCCAGTTAGAGAGCAGCCTGGACACAGATCACCAGGAGCAGACCCTGCAAACGCTGAGGGAGCAGAAACACATGCTGGGCAGCCTGCTGAAGGAAAGAGTGAAGGGGGCGCTGGTGCGCTCTCGCTTCATGGGGCTTAAAGACATGGACACCCCCTCCAGTTTCTTTTTTGGCTTGGAGAGGAGGAGAGCAGACAGCCGGAAGATGCACTGCGTCCGGACGCTTTGCGGCAGGGAGCTGTACAGCCGGGAGGAGATCAGCAGGGAGGCAGTAAAATTCTATTCTGAACTATACAGCAAAGAGCCTTGTGAGCAGAAGGATACAGACCTGCTGCTCCAGGATTTGCCCACCCTGAGCGAGGAAGAACAGAACCAATTAGACAAGCCACTAACATACCAGGAGCTGACCACTGCTGTTACACAGCTTTCAAATGGAAAAGCTCCTGGCATTGATGGACTGCCCACTGAATTTTTTAAAAGTTTCTGGACTGTGATTGGTGAGGACTTTTTGCAGGTGCTGGGAGAGAGCCTCCGAGATAAAGAACTGCCCCTCAGCTGCAGGCGGGCAGTAATCACACTACTGCCCAAGAAAGGAGACCTGTGTTTACTCAAAAACTGGAGACCTGTTTCACTTTTATGTTCTGATTTTAAAATTATTTCAAAATGTCTGGCCAATAGACTAAAAATGTGTATAGGAGCTGTAATACACACGGACCAAACTTACTGCATACCGGGACGTTCCATTTTTGATAATTTGTTTTTAATTCGAGACTTTTTATCAATGGCTAAGACATGTGATTTGAATGTTGGGCTGGTTTCTTTAGATCAGGAGAAAGCGTTTGACAGGGTCGACCACACATACCTTTTTAAAACCCTGGAAGCCTTCGGGTTTGGCCCTGTTTTTATTTCTTATATCCAGCTTTTATATTGGAATGTTTTTAGCATTTTAAAGATTAACAATGGGCTGAGTCAGCCCTTCCCAGTGTGCAGGGGTATTAGGCAGGGCTGCTCCCTGTCTGGAATGCTTTATTCACTGGCCATAGAGCCCCTGCTGCACCTGCTGAGGGGCCAGCTGGTTGGCTGGGCAGTGCCCTCCTCACCCTCCTCTGTCGCAGTGAAGGTGTCCGCTTATGCAGACGATGTGAACGTGTTTGTGTGCAGTGACGGAGACATCAAGGCACTACAGCAGAGCCTGCACACATTCCAAGGAGCCTCTACAGCAAGAGTTAACTGGGCAAAGTGTGACACCTTTCTGTCAGGCAGTTGGCATGATTGCACCCCCCCTGTCCTGCCTGAGGCGCTGAGATGGGACAGGACAGGTATAAAAGTGCTGGGGGTGTTTTTTGGAGTGGAGATATACATGCAGAAAAATTGGGAGGGCCTAGTGGACAGGGTGAGGGGGCAGCTGCAGAGATGGAGGGGACTGCTGGCCCAGCTGTCCTTTAGGGGAAGGGTCCTGGTGATTAATAATCTGGTGGCCTCCATGCTGTGGCACAGGCTGGTGTGTCTGGACCCTCCCCGGGGCATGGTGCAGGAGATCCAAAGAATACTGCTGGAGTTTTTCTGGAGCGGGAGACATTGGCTGAGGCCAGCGGTCCTGTATCTCCCCACTGATGAAGGGGGGCAGGGGTTGGTCTGCATTGCCAGCAGGGTGGCAGCCTTCAGACTGCAGGCGGTTCAGAGGCTCCTGTACGCTGGGGAGGAGGCTCATTGGAAGAGGCTAGCTTGTTTTTTCCTCAGCAGAGTAGGGGGGCTGGGGATAGACAAACACCTGTTTTTAATTGAGAGTGCCAGACTAGCTAAAGTAGGTCTCTCTTCTTTTTACTTGAGTGCTTTAGATGCCTGGAGGGCAGTGAGGGTGGCGAGAGATGAGGGGTCCCTGACAGGCAGGGTCCTGTTGGAGGAGCCCCTATTTTTCAATCCGCTCTTCCCTGTACGTTTCTTTCAGTCAATGACGCTCTGTGCCAGCTTTGTGAGGGCAGGAGTGACCAGGCTGAGACATCTTATCAACTTTGAGCTCTCCTGCTGGCTGACTGGCAGAGAAAATGGTCAGTGAACTGAGAAGTTGTCTTTCCCCCAAGCTCAGGGAGGCTGTGAGAGAGGAGATGTCCAGCGGCACAGGGCAGAGACAAGACTTCATCTTTCCAGGGCTGCTAGTGTGTCCAGCAGTAGGTGAAGGAGAGGAGGGTGTAGGAAACGAGGGAATGTTATTAAACCTAGACACAGTTAAAGATCTAACTCTTCATACAGCAGAGAGTAAGAAGATCTACCAAATTTGTGTGAAGGCATCACATTCCCACCAGTTGAGGGGGTTGGTGGATTCAAGGTGGAGGGCATGTCTGGAGGTAAAGGAGGGGTGCAGGCCAGTATGGAGGGTTCTGTATAAACTGCCCCTCACCAAGAGAGCGGGGGACCTGCAGTGGAGGATCCTGCACTGTATTGTGTCCACCGGCAGGTTTCTCCATAGAGTTGATGCTAGCATTAGCTCAGAGTGCTGTTTCTGCTCTGCAGAGGAAACAGTGTTTCACATGTATAGTGAGTGTGTCAGGCTAGGACCACTCTTCCATCTCCTACAGGAGCTCCTGCAGGGCCTAGGCGAGGAGTTCACAAAAGAGCTTTTTATCTTTGGGGTTCCCTACAGTTTTAAAAAGAGAAACAGGTGTGTTTTAATTAATTTTATAATGGGTCAGGCAAAATTGGCCATTTTAAAATCCAGAAAGAACAGTATCTCTGGCGCCGGGCTGACTGATGTTGTGTTGCAGTTCAGGGTTTTGGTGGTCAGCCGGATAAGAGTGGATTTTGAATTTTTTAAACTAAATAATAACCCGGAGGACTTCCAGGAGAGGTGGTGTGTGGGAGACGCCTTGTGTGCTGTGAGTGAGGAGGGGGAGCTCCAGTTTTTGTTCTAGTTTTAATTTTATTTTTTATTGTTTTACAGTGTTTTTATTAATTTTGGCTTTAATCTGTTTTTAACAGAAAGAAAACACTGTGGTTTTTTTAATTGATTTTTTATGATCCTTTTATTTTGATAAAATCTATTTTTAAGGAGAACATGATGTATTTTAGGATTTTTTAATATTGCTAATTCTTAATTTTGTTATGTTTTACCTTTATTGAGTTTTAATGGATTTTATTTGGAATGTTAAATAAAGGATCTTAAAAGTCAAAAGTCTCTCTCTCTCTCTCTCTCTCTCTCTCTCTCTCTCTCTCTCTCTCTCTCTCTCTCTCTCTCGCGGAGGATTGTGGGATTACGGGAGGTGCTGGAGGAAGCGTTTGGGGTAGGAGTGCGTTTGTGGATTATTTATTATTTTACTGTTTTAGTTTTATAGTAAATAGTCTATTTATTTATTTATTTGTTTGTTTGTTTGTTTTGTTTTGTTTTGTTTGTTTTGTTTTGTTTTTTGTCCATAGCTGTGTTTGTGCTGACTTTGGGTCAGCTCAGACTCAGCTATGGCGACGGCAGGTTTGACTCGCCGGCACGGCTGTCGTTGTGATCCTGACAGCGCAGTGTCGGTGGAGGAATGCCTGCTCGCTATCAGTGAGGTGGTAGGAGAAGGTCAAATTAAATCAGCGTCACGTATGAATAAAGGGTTAGTTATTTTTTTCAGTGAAACACAAGCTGTAGATGTGCTGGTGCAGGAAGGTTTTGTGGTCAAAGGAAGTTTGGTGATGGTGTCTCCGCTAGCTACACCTGTAACTAAGGTGATTCTGTCAAATGTGCCACCTTTCCTTAAAAATGAGTTGCTGGAAAGGGAGCTTTCAAGGTATGGAAAATTAACATCCCCGATTAGATCAATACCGTTAGGATGCAAAGATCCCAAACTAAAGCATGTCATGTCATTTAGAAGACAGGTATTCATTTTATTAAATAATCCTAATGTAGATATTGATGTAGCTTGGACGTTTACTGTGGAAGGAAGCAAATGTGTTGTCTTTGCTAGCACTAACACAATGCGCTGTTTTAAATGTGGAGCGCAGGGGCATCAGCGCAAAAACTGTCCGAGACTGGTGCCTGAGGAAGAACAGGGTGAAACTGGTGGGGAGGAAGTCAGGGATGATCGGGGAGAGCGGGAGGAAGATCCGAGCCAGCCAGAGCCACTGGCAGGGCCAGGAGAACCAACTGAGCTAATAGAACAGACAGCTGAGACCGCTGGAAATTATGAATTCACTGTGGTGGAAAGAAAAAGGAAAAAAAGTATAAAAACATTAGCTACAGACCCTAAGGAAAATGAAAGTGTGTCGGAGCGGAGCTCTGGAGCGGTCTCATTGGACCAGGGGCTCTCTCAGCCCGTCAGCTCTGAAGGAGCGGATGGTGAGGGGATTGGGCTCAGGTCTGATAAGAGACTGAGGTTCGAGTCTGGGAGCCACGGCGCTGCGGGAGTGGAATCTCGTGCCGCGGGGGCTCCTGACTTGAACCCGGGGAGGAGTGACGGTGGCTCTGGGTCTCTACCTGGAGCTGCCGTGCCTCCCTGTTCAGAGAGGAGCGCAGCGCTGAGTCTCTACTTGGCGCTGCTGTGAATCCATCTCTGTCTGACTCGCAACAGGTAGTAGCTGAGTTAAAGGGAGAGGAGCAGCTGAAAACATCAGCGGCGGCGGTCAATGACAGCGATGAGGAGTATGAGGAGGGGGAGATGGGAGGTGTAGACGGCGGCGAGGTTTCGGACTCTTCGCTGTTCTCCGACATTACTGACAGCCAAACTACCAGGAAAAAACTGTATTCCGTCAACAAAATAAGAGAGTTTTTGGATCTAACAAAAGGTAGGAGAGGCGTAGATATAAAACAGTCGTTTCCAGATCTGAAATTGTTTTTGAATTCTGCACATATAGCCCTTAAGAAAGCCACAGCACAGGAATTAGATCAACCAAAACGGTATAGACTGAAAAAATTCATGCAAACAGTTAGGAAAACGTTACATCAGAAAACCAAAGTATAAATATTTATTTATTTATTTATTTATTTATTTATTGAAAAATGGATAGGTTTTACAGGAATTTTACATCTTTTACTGTTTGCTTTTTCTTAGTCTTTTTAAACTTTTTAGTCATCATGGATATAATTAATTTTATCTCTTTTAATGTCAATGGTTGTAGGCAGGATTTTAAGAGAGCACAGTTATTTGAATTTTTAGAACAGAAGAGGGTGGGAGTGGCTTTTTTACAGGAGACACACACAGACAGAGAGAATGAGGCAGGATGGCTTGCTGAATGGAGAGGGCAGTGTGTGCTGAGCCACGGAACAAATAACAGCACAGGGGTGGCTGTGCTTTTTCAACCAGGGTTAGAAGTTGACATTTTAGATTTTAAAGAGATAATTAGAGGGAGGCTTGTAAAAGTGAGGACTAAGATAGGACAGATAGTTTATGATTTTATTAATGTTTATGCTCCGAATATAGGAAGGGATAGAATTGCATTCCTGAATGTTTTAAAGCAGACTCTTTTAACAGTACATGATGATGATATATTAATAGTGGGAGGGGATTTTAACTGTACAGTAGATTTTAATAAGGATAGGAATAGTATTGAACCTCATCCTCCTTCAGCGAGAGAATTGGCTGCTATTTTAAAGTTCAGTGGCTTGGTTGATGTTTGGAGGTGTCTGCATCCCACCACTCGCCAGTATACCTGGTCACACCGCCTTTCTCAGTATACAGTTAGAGCAAGATTGGATAGGATATATGCACTCAAACACCACCTCAATAAATTCACACAAGCAACAATAATACCGAACAGCTTGTCTGACCATCATTGCACTCTGATCACAGCAATTACAGGTAAAGAAATACACAGGGCATCTCAGTGGTATTTTAACACCAAATTATTGCAAAATACTAATTTTACAAAACAGTTTAAGGATTTTTGGTTAAAATGGCAAGAGCAAAAAAGCCAATTTAAGAATCTGAGGCAGTGGTGGGATATAGGAAAAACACAAATTAAATTATTTTGTCAGCAGTACACTTTAGATATAACCAAGTCACTGAACTCAGTCATAAGAGAGCTAGAGAGAGAGATCCTACAGTTAGAGACTGAGCAGAGCACAGCTGCAAAGGAGACCCTGGTGGAGCGGAGACAAGCTTTGGGTAGCATGCTGGAGGAGAAGGTGCGGGGGGCACAAGTGCGATCTCGATTTATTGAGCTGAGAGATATGGATGCTCCTACAAGCTTCTTCTTTGGTTTAGAGAAGAAGAGAGCAAATAGGAAGCGGTTGTCCTGTGTTCGGCTGCCCTGCGGTAGAGAGTTGACTAGTCAGGAGGAGATTAATGATGCGGCGGTGCAATTCTACACTGACCTGTATTGCAGTGAGTCATGTAACCAGACTGATATCAATACATTACTGGAGGGACTGCCCAGTCTGAGCTTGGAGGAGCAGCAGAGTCTGGAAATGGGACTGTCTCTTCAAGAGCTGACCACTGCTGTCAAGCAGCTGGCCAGAGGTAAAGCACCAGGGATCGATGGACTGTCAGTGGAGTTTTATCAGCACTTCTGGAAGGAGCTGGGGCCAGACCTGCTGTTGGTGCTGCAAGAGAGCCTGGAGGCGGGGGAGCTGCCTCTAAGCTGCCGCAGGGCCGTCATCACACTGCTGCCCAAGAAAGGGGACTTGTGCGTGCTTAAAAACTGGAGACCTGTCTCAATGTTATGTACCGATTTAAAAATATTTTCTAGAAGTTTAGCGATGAGACTGAGGAACTGTTTGGATAAAATAATTCACCCTGATCAGACTTATTGTGTACCTGGGAGAACAATATTCGATAATATTTTTTTAATCCGGGATTTTTTATCGATAGCTAAGAAGGGTGATTTTAATGTGGGACTGGTCTCTTTGGATCAAGAGAAAGCTTTTGATCGCGTCGACCACCACTACCTTTTTGAGACCCTGGAAGCCTTTGGGTTCGGCCCTCAGTTTATTAAATTTATTAAACTTTTATATAGTAATGTTTTTAGCGTTTTAAAAATAAACGGTGGGCTGAGTCAACCCTTCTCAGTGTGCAGGGGAATCAGGCAGGGCTGCCCCCTGTCTGGGATGCTGTACTCCATCTCCATTGAGCCCCTGCTGGCTCTGTTGAGAAGCAAGCTGGCGGGCTGGACGGTGCCTTTCTCAGCCCCTCCTGCTATAGTGAGGGTGTCAGCATATGCTGATGATATCACTGTTTTTATTAGTAATAAAAGAGACGTCCAGGAACTGCATCAGAGTTTAAGTGTGTTTCAGAGAGCATCATCCGCAAGAATTAACTGGGCCAAGAGTGACACCTTCCTGTCAGGGAGCTGGCAGGAGGGTGGCCCTCCTGTTTTGCCCCAGGTTTTGAGGTGGGGTAGGACAGGGATGAAGGTGCTGGGCGTGTTCCTTGGTACTGATACTTACATGGAGCGGAATTGGGAGGGGTTGATTGAGAAGGTGAAAGGCCGACTGGGTCAGTGGCGGGGGCTGCTGGCTCAGCTGTCCTATAGAGGGAGGGTCCTGGTCATTAACAATCTTGTGGCCTCAATGCTATGGCATAGGTTGGTTTGTCTGGATCCTCCTAGAGACTTGGTGACCAGTCTGCAGAGGCTCCTTGTAGAGTTTTTCTGGGGTGGGAATCACTGGCTGAAGCCGGCTGTGCTCTATCTCCCCCGGGATGAGGGGGGGCAGGGGTTGGTCAGTATCGCAGGCAGGGTGGCAGCTTTTCGTTTATTAACAGTACAGAGACTCTTGTACACTGGGGAGGGGGCTCACTGGAAGCAGCTTGCCTGTTTTTTTTTAAGTAAAGTAGGAGGGCTGGGGTTTAAATATGACCTGTTTTTAATTGACCACGGTGCTCTGGACAGTTCTGACCTGCCGTCTTTTTATCAAAGTGTTTTACAGACTTGGAGAACAGTGAGGGTGGGAAGAGAGGAAGCTTCAATGACAGCCCAGAGGCTGCTAGAGGAGCCCATTCTTTTCAATCCCCTCTTCTCAGTGCAGTGCCTTCATTCACAGGCTCTGCAGACCAGCTTTGTGAGGGCTGGAATAGTCAGGCTGGCTCACCTGATGACCCCTGAACTCTCTCGCTGGCTCAGTGCGGCTGAGCTGGCTGCCAGGCTTGGCTGGCGCAGCGAGAGGCAGGTGGAAAGGATGGTGAGTCAGGTTAGGAGCTGTCTCTCCCCGGAGATCAGTGAGGCTCTGAGAGAGGAGATGGCTCAAGAACAGGGGGATCAGAGACAGGGTGCTGCTTTTCCTGTGTTATTGGTAACTCCAGTAGAGATTAAAGAAGATGAGGGGGAGGAGGAAGAGAAAGGAAAGCTCTTAAAACTACAAAAACTTAAAAATATAGATTTTGTAAATTTAAATAGTAAAGAGATGTATAAACTGTGTATTAAGGCAACCCATTGCAGCAAACTGAGAGGGATGGTTGATACCAAATGGAGGATTCATCTGTCTCTGGGAGATGAGGGGACCCCAGAATGGAGGGTGCTGTACAAACCCCCCTTAGACAAGAGAGCAGGAGATCTCCAGTGGAGGCTCCTGCATGGTATCCTGGCCACAGGCCGGTTTCTGCACAGAATCAACTATGAAATCAGCTCGGTCTGTGACTTCTGTCAGCAGGAAGACACAATTTTCCATATGTACAGCGAGTGTAGGAGACTGAAGCCCCTCTTCAGCCTCCTGCAAGAGAGACTGCAACAGCTGGGAGCAGTTTTTACTCTGACACTTTTTATTTTTGGGGTCCCCTATAGGCAAAAACACAAGCATACTTGTGTGCTGATAAATTTCCTTTTAGGTTTGGCAAAGTTGGCCATTTTAATATCCAGAAGGAATAAGCGGACAGGCATAGGGCAGACAGATGTGGTCAGACTCTTCAGAGTACTAGTGGTTAGCAGGTTAAAGGTTGATTTTGCCTATTTTAAACTTTTTAATGACCTACAGAGCTTCCAGGAGAGGTGGTGTGTGGGAGAGGCTGTCTGCTCGCTCAGTGAGGAGGGAGAGCTCATTGTGATTTTATAAAAACAAATAATTTATTTATTATTTATTTATTTTTTAATCATAGTCTGCTTTTTAATAGTTTTTTAGACTTTCTTTTTCCTTTAGCATTCTAACGAAAATGTAGTACTGTTATATTATTTAATAAAGGATTGTTAAAAGTCAAAAGTCTCTCTCTCTCTCTCTCTCTCTCTCTCTCTCTCTCTCACACACACACACACACACACACACACACACACACACATAATGATTTAGCTGTGAAACAAGCTAGCTAGCCACCAAGGACGTTGGGTTAGCAGCTAGCAATGGGTCGCTAACGTAATAGGTAGGTAGGTAGGTAGCTTTATTCTCTCAAACTATGTTGCTGACGAGCTGACAATACCTTCAGCCGCGGCACCTGGCTTTCATTCAGTCAGTGGCTCACACTCATCAGCCTGACCGGCAAGCGGCAACTTCAGATGAGCGTCTTTCCAGAGTCCAGCCTAAACCAGCGGTTCTCAACCTTTTTTTACTCACGCCGCACTGACATTTATTTGTATATCTGTCGTCGCCCCCCCCCCCCCCCCCCCACCATTAATTTGACTTTTTATATATTTTTTATTACTGCCTATATAATATAGTGCATTTATTTAGCCGCCTGGATAGTCACACTGTCCATTCAATCAAATACATATGTTCGTGTTCGCTTTTTACACACACGATACAAAAATATCAAGCAAGGAGTAAGTTAGTTACAAAGGGAGGAAGGAGGATTGAAATAATATGACAACGCATTAACCAACAAACACAAACATCGAATTAAACTGATTATATTTATTCTTATTTTTTAAAACAAATGTGAAAATTGTGGCACAATGTACACCGTTTAAGAATGACTAGAATTTTTTTTTATTATTTTAAACCCGGAGATTTACCTTTCACTCCCGAGTCCTTGTGCACTTTCGCACTTCAATGAAAACAACACACTCTGCTGGTCCCTGACGTCAGCCACGCACTGAGTCCGTGTTACAGTGATGCAGTATGGAAGGGCCAAAGTCAATCAAATTAGCGTTTTTTTTTTGTTTTGTTTTTTTTGGAGGAGGGAGGACTAACGAGGGGGAGGGGCGGGGGGCTTGAGAGAGTTAACCCTTTGTGGAGCAGATAAAATGACTTGACAAAAGACGTTTAAGATTTATCAAAATTATTGGTAGGGACAATTCAACGGTCCCTTGAATCTACGCCGGTGCCGGAGGTCCATTATTATTATTATTATTTATTTCTTAGCAGACGCCCTTATCCAGGGCGACTTACAATCGTAAGCAAAAACATTTCAAGCGTTACAATACAAGTAATACAATAAGAGCAAGCAATACAATAACTTTTGTTCAAGTAAAGTACAAGTTTGACAAACCACAATTCAATAATACAGCAGGTAATAGTGATAGTTACATCAGGATGTGAGTAAATACAAAGTACTACAGGTTAAAAACTTGGCAGATTACAGTATTCTGAAGTACAGGATTAAATGCAGTAAAATAGGGGCTGATAAGAGCAAAATAAAGCACATTTACATGAAGGGTGATAGTGTCCCAGGATACAAACAGAGGAGTTCTACAGGTGCTCTTTGAAGGGGTTGAGTCTTAAGGAGGCGCCGGAATGTGGTCAGGGACTGGGCAGTCCTGACATCTGTAGGAAGGTCATTCCAACATGCTGGAGCAAGGGTGGAGAAGGAGCGGGCTTTGGAGGCAGGGGAGCGTAGCGGTGGTAGAGCTAGTCTTCTAGTGCAGGCGGAGCGGAGAGGTCGAGTGGGGGTGTAGGGAGAGATGAGGGTCTGGAGGTAGCTGGGTGCAGACTGGTCAAGGCATCTGTCCATGTAATTTATATATAGGACAGTCTTAGGTCGCCTGCGGATACATTAGTCCAATCAATGCGTCTGAACCTGGTGTGTAATCCCAAGGTAACTGCTCACAGTTAACGCGTTTTAATAGACAGATATATATATATATATATATATATATATATATATATATATATATATATATATTTGCATGCCCCGGTAGCTAAATGCTTAGTTACGGCGCTGGGCAAAACCAAAGCCCATGGCCAGTATACAATATTTTTCTGTATGCATTATTTTCTGTTGAGCACTACTGACACCGTTGAAACGGTGAGTCTTAGGTCGCCTGCAGATACATTAGTCCAATCAATGCGTCTGAACCTGGTGTGTAATCCCAAAGTAACTGCTCACAGTTAACACGTTTTAATACGTTAATTCACGTTTTAAGTAATGCAGTGTCCCCTTCAGACATGTTAAAGGAGAAATTCGGAAATAACATACAAAACTATGCGCGAGTAAATACCATCCTAACTCCTAACATCCAAAAAAAAAAAAAAGAAAAAAAAAGAACAATTATATATATAGCTACCTAGATTGTATTGAATTAACAAAACAAATAATAATAATTAACTGAGAGGTATTGGAAGAAAAAATACACCTATTTTGTTTATAACTTTTAGAATGTTTGTATGCTGTAGCTGCAATATTGAGTCTATATATATATATAAATATATATCTATATATATATATAAATTGCATGCATCTCCGGAATGAAGCAACCGGAGGTGGATGGAAAGACTCAATATATAGCTATATATATAATTGTTATTTTTTTTTCTTTTTTTTTTTTTGGATGTTAGGAGTTAGGATGGTATTTACTCGCGCATAGTTTTGTATGTTATTTCCGAATTTCTCCTTTAACATGTCTGAAGGGGACACTGTATTACTTAAAACGTGAATTAACGTATTAAAACGTGTTAACTGTGAGCAGTTACCTTGGGATTACACCCCAGGTTCAGACGCATTGATTGGACTAATATATCCGCAGGCGACCTAAGACTGACCGTTTCAACGGTGTCCGTAGTGCTCAACAGAAAATAATGCATACAGAAAAATATTGTATACTGGCCATGGGCTTTGGTTTTGCCCACCGCCGTAACTAAGCATTTAGCTACCGGGGCATGCAAATATATATATTTGTGGCACACTCTACAACCCGGTTTCTCAGAGACGTCGGATTCAGCGGCGAAGAGTTGCGTCGCACAGTGAAGAACTTATCTGAAGCAGCAGAGAGGAGCAGCAACTGGCTGTGGTTGAGACGGAAAGATTCTGGCTGGGGATCCCAAGCACAATAGAAAGAAAGAAATGCTGATGTACAGGTAAGTAAGCTGGGCTGAGTTGAGTGGGGGACGGAGGGGGGTCATGCTGGGACGCCAGACTCACCGTCGAGCCCTCTTGAAGTGTCGTGGGCTAGTCGGCGAAACACTGAGGATGGAAGGTGCCCACTTGATAACCCCAGAGATGTACCCTACTTAGCTCAATCCAGACGGTTGTCATGCTGATGCGCTGGGGAGGCCGCACTTTGGTTGATCCCCGGAGCCAGCATCGCAGCCGTCGTGTGTGCTGATGCGCCAGGGAGGCAAAATAAGATGATCCCTGGAGCCAGCATTACACTTCAGCCATTTACACTTTCTTTAACCACTGGACCACACAGCCTCCTCAGCAAGTAAATGTTGTCCATTCATTCTCAGACCAATTTTTGTATCAAGATGGAAGGGGTTTCCCCAGATAATGACAGGTGTGGGAGTTGTAGGGTCCTTAAAAAATAAAAAATAAAAAAATAAAAAACAGAAAAATAAATCACTTACACTGTATTTTAAAAATAAAATGCTGACGCAGCATCTTACGTTATATTGTGATCATCTTTATTTGCATATTCCCATTCCCTTAATTCTTCAATTTCAACACCATCCCTCTCCCCTGATGTAATAATTTATAGCTGTTAGTTTTTAATACTTTTCATGTATTGTATTTGATGCCATGGGCTAGAAGAATTGGAGGTAATTCTATTTATAAATTCACTGTTTGGCAACAGCAGTTCAAAAAATATATATATATATATATATTCCGAATGTTTTCGTTAGAGACAAAAATCCAAAGTTTTTAATACAGGTGATTTATTTATTTACTTATTTATTTATTTATTAATCATTTTCAGCATCTTTAAACAGCTTGTTCAGTGGTAACCACGCACTGGATACTGAAGTAAACTGCAGCTACGTTCCAGCATGAATGAGACACGGACAGTGCGCCACGTTCAACCTTGACCTCTGTACACCAGAAGCAGTTTAAAGTAGATTTATGTACATTTAAAGCAACATTGTCTTTGTTCATGATGATATATGATAAGTGTATTAGTTTGGTTCTCAAACAAACAAACAAAAAAATCCTTGCATGTTTTTTGCCCCGCCCCAAGTGTAAAAACAAATATTCTCTGACAGCATATAGACAGTACGTGTTTTCCGCAGCAAACAGATTCTTACGGTCTCTGTTCATGATGACAAAGAGTTTAACTGAGTGCATTGTTTCGATATGTTTGATTGGTCTCGCAGCAGTATGGGTAAAAATAGACTGAATGGCCTTGCCCTGCTAATATGTGCGGACATGTCCCAGGAGGAAGTGTTACAGCGTTTCGATAGATCAGGCCATAGGAGGATTAGCAAACCCTGATTTAAAGTAAAGTCTTCTAAATCAGTTTTTAATTGTGGCATCATACAGTCTCAGCAGTCCGATCAGTCTTAGCATTAGTATCAGCAATCTTACCAGTCCCAGCAGTGTCAGCATCGGTCTTACCAGTTTCAGCACCAGTCTTACCAGTCCCAGCAGTAGCAGCACCAGTCCCAGCAGTGGCAGCACCAGTCTTACCAGTCCCAGCAGTGGCATCACCAGTCTTACCAGTTCCAGCAGTAGAAGCACCACTCTTACCAGTCCCAGCAGTAGCAGCACCAGTCTTACCAGTCCCAGCAGCACCAGTCTTACCAGTTTCAGCAGTAGCAGCACCAGTCTTACCAGTCCCAGCAGTAGCAGAACCACTTACCAGTCCCAGCAGCACCAGTCTTACCAGTTCCAGCAGTAGCAGCACCTGTCTTACCAGTTCCAGCAGTAGCAGCACCAGTCTTACCAGTTCCAGCAGTAGGAGCACCAGTCTTACCAGTTCCAGCAGTAGCAGCACCAGTCCTGCCAGTCCCAGCAGTGTCAGCATCAGTTCCAGAAGTAGCAGCACCAGTCTTACCAGCTCCAGTTGTAGCATCAGTGTCATCAGTGTCAGCATTAACTTCAATAGCAGTGAACCAAACGCATGTCTCTCAATGAAGGTATAAACCCATCTATGTGTTCATATCTATAACTTCTATTCTTCTTGTCCTTTTAATATCACATATTTCTAACAGTGTGAATAGGGTAATTTTAGGAATTTGTTGTATCGCTTTGCAGTTTGCATTAATAGTCTCCAGGCTTTAAAATATGATAAATTTCACCTTCGTAACATGAACAGGATATGCACAGGGTTTTGTTTTTTTTTTTAGACAAAAATTTGATTTTTGCCTCAGTAAAAATCTATTCCTAGCTAAGCCCCTGGTAACATTAAACTGGTAAGATGGACCATGTCTAGGCAAAATGATCACATGCTTGACATGATAAAACAAGCCCCACCTTGCCCAGACTTAGAGCCAAAGGATTGTATGAACATGTGCCCATACTCACCTTGCCCAGTCAAGCAAAAGGATCAGCTGTTTAATATCATACAGCATAATGCATCTTGACCAAACAACATGGTCAATAAAGTCTGCTATGTGAGACAATTAATATATATATATATATATATATATATATATATATATATATATATATATATATATATGTTTCTCTACAGCAGTTGAATTGACAGTAGAAAGTTATGTAAAATAGTTTTTGAAAGAAAACCTTTTTTTCATGAAAGAATATTTGTCTGTTAGTTAAAAGGACGGCTTGAAATTGTGTTTAGTTTTTCCTGAAGCTTACAGTACTCCCGAAAACATTTGTGGATCACTCACTTTTTTCCTTTGCACTTTAAGATATATGCTGTTTGTTGGCAACTGAAACTGCCCCTCCTCTAAAGTGATCAGATTGATTAGAGGTACAGTATTTATAATGTATTTATGTATTTATTTATTTATGTTGTATTGTGTTGTGCAGGGGAGTTTTCCCTTCTCGTCGGGTCAGGCAGCATCCTCTGGCTGCTGGGCAACGTAGAGAGGGAGACATGAGAAGAGCAAAGGATTAGATATAAACACTTTCCACCGGGTCAGACAGCATCCTCCGACTGCTGGGTGACGTAAAAGTGAGAGAGAGAGCAAAGTTTAGACATATAACATACAACAAACTGACTCTCGCTCCCGACGGGTCAGGCAGCATCCTCTGGCTGCTGGGCGTTTAGTGGAGCAAGAGACAGGAAGGGGACGAACAGGACAAAAGGACAGATCCTTCGCAACTCAGTGCAGCATCCTCAGGCAGCTAAGCTGGCAGCTGGGCGGCGTGGAGAGCTTAGGAAAAAGTGTCTCGGGTCCGTTTAGGAGAGACGAAAACAGAGAACCCCCCCCCCCCCCCCTCGGTCGGGGCCTGCTCGGCAGGTGGAGGCACGGCCTACTGCATGAGGGGGCTGAAATGGTCCTGGACCTGAAATAGAAGAGAGGAGATGGGACAGCAAGGTTGAGGCCTGGAAGGCTTAGCGCATAAGCAGCAGAAGAATAGGATGTGGCCGGGGGTCCCCTCAGGCCGGCGAGGAACAGCCGGGTGGCAGTGGTTGAGACGAGAGGCCGACCCGGACAGCCGGGGGAGTGAGACTCACTTCCCCCCCTGAGGGAGTCCTGTGCGGACAGTGCGATATGGAAAGGAGCAGAGGTGGGGAGGAGGAGGAACAAAAAACAAACACAGACAAGGAAGCGGAAATAGTGCTGGGTTAAAGTAGAAAAAGAGAGCGAGATAGACAGGAGGGGCAGCCAATAACACATATGTGGAGCAGTGCTGGCCATGCCCTAATAATTGACGAGGCGAGCGCTGCATTGTGCGATTGGCTGGAAATACTAAATGAGGCTGAACTGGGATCAGCTTCCACCCGGAAGAGATCGCGGACGCTACCGGGCAGGATGCCACGGAGGGAAGGTAAGATAGGCTAAAGAAAAGGAAATAGGCTAAGAAGAAAAAAGGAGCGCAAAGCGGGAGAGCGCCCTCTACGACATCCCCCGAATTACGCCTAAAGGCTAACATTAAACTACAATACACATGTTATACATACATATACTATTATAAATTCTATTTAAATATTTGGCAAAATATTATCTGCCCTTTGATTTCCTCTCAATACCGTGTACACAATTATAACCATTTATGGTGTTTACCTTTTTATGACAGACTTTTTCTCTCATCATGTATTGTGTATTAAAAATTGCGATTTGCACATCAATATTGTAGAGCACAATTTACAATGTATTGATATAAAGAGTTCTAAGATGAACCCTTTGCAATATTATATTAGACACAGCAACCAGAGGTTCCCAAACGAACCCTTACTGTGAAAAAAAACTTGCAATAGAACCCTAAGGTTCCCTGAGGAACCCTCAAAGAACCCTTACTTTTTAGAGTGTAGTTTTGAATGTTATTTCCGAATCTCTCCATTAACATGTCTGAAGGGGACACTGTATTACTTAAACGTGAATTAACGTATTAAAACGTGTTAACAGTGAGCAGTTACCTTGGGATTACACACCAGGTTCAGACGCATTGATTGGACTAATGGTATCCGCAGGCGACCTAAGACTCACCGTTTCAACGGTGTCAGTAGTGCTCAACAGAAAATAATGCATACAGAAAAATATTGTATACTGGCCATGGGCTTTGGTTTTGCCCAGCGCCGTAACTAAGCATTTAGCTACCGGGGCATCCAAATATATATATATATATATATATATATATATATATATATATATATATATATATATATAAATTGCATGCAACTCCGGAATGAAGCAACCGGAGGTGGATGGAAAGACTCCATATTGTAGCTACCGGGGCATGCAAGACTCCATATCGTAGATACCGGGGCATGCAATTATATATATATATATATATATATATATATATATATATATATATATATATATATATATATATATATATATATATAGTATTGTTATTTTTTTTCTTTTTTCTTTTTTTTTTTTGATGTTAAGAGTTAGGATTGTATTTACTCGCACATAGTTTTGAATGTTATTTCCGAATCTCTCCTTTAACATCTCTGAAGGGGACACTGTATTAATAAAAACGTGAATTAACGTCTTAAAACGTGTTAACAGTGAGCAGTTACCTTGGGATTACACACTAGGTTCAGACGCATTGATTGGATTAATGTATCCGCAGGCGACCTAAGACTCACCGTTTCAACGGTGTCAGTAGTGCTCAACAGAAAATAATGCATACAGAAAAATATTGTATACTGGCCATGGGCTTTGGTTTTGCCCAGAGCCGTAACTAAGCATTTAGCTACCGGGGCATGCAAATACATATATGTGTTGTTCGTAACATTCTGAACTACAGAAGAGTCAGGTTCGGTTTCTGTTGATGTCTCTGGCGTTGGAGGTTTAGCTTTTTTGTTGTAGAAAAACTCCAAACGTAGCTGTCTTTTTGCCATTTTAACAGGGCTCAAATTCACTCAGTTTTAGCACATATTTTCGCTGACTGAAAAAGTGAAAGTCTCACACGAGAACAAATATAACGGTGAAGGGTCTTAGACACTCTTTGTTATGTTATTATGTTTTGAAAGTTTGAAATAAACTGTGCATTTTTAAATAATAAACCCTGGCAACAGTGGCGTAGACAGGATTTTTTTTCGGGAGAGGGTGGCAATGGTAACTTTTTTAAGGTGAATAGTCACAGTGGTGAAATTGGCAACCTGATTTCTTATTAGTGCATTGACGTTTTATTGTCGAAAAATAAAGAACTTTTTTTAAAAAAAAAGAAGATCCAATAACCAAATACACTGTTGTGCAAAATAGTTAAAAAGAGAGATTCAGTTCAGAACACTTCCGTTTAAAAACAAAAAAGGAAATACGAAGCAAAGGACTTGAACTTTTAACATGCGCATCAGATTTCAATTTCACATTTTGATAATAAGTAACTATATATAATTTCATTCGTACTTATGGTTGTTTATTTCACATTTGGTGTTCAAAGCAAAGCAACCCATTTTATTTAATTTCACAAATCCTGGCTAATGTAATTACTCTTTGACTGACGCAGGACTGCCGATGGTACCTAATCTTCTGGAGGTTCGGGAGAGGAGGGACTTGTGCACACAGTTGCATTAACTACATTGTATAACTACAGCGCCTTTAAACACAAAAAAAAATGTACAAACAGCTGATCCAACAAAAAAACTTGGGTTGATTGACAGCAAATCCAACCACTCATTTTTTTTTGGTATCACACTGCACTGACATTCGCTGACGGACACGTTGTAGCCAAAACAAATAATCAGAATGAAAACAAGTAGGTAACCGAACTCAGGAATTGAAACAGTTTTGCCGGTTTTCTCTCAGCAGCGTCAAGAAATGTTTTCATTCTGATTTATTTCTTTAGTTATTCAATTAATAACAGGTTGTACATTTACCACCACTCCATCTCCAAGACCTGGATGGACTTGGTTACCGTCCCTTGATGAAGCTGGCTGCACAATCCGTGAAAAATGATAATCTTATTAGTAGGCTGGCTGCTGGAGAGGTCAGCTGGCAATAAGATATGTCATGAGGCGAGTGCATTCTATGTAAATACATAGGCTACTCATTACAAAGTAGATGTCCTCTACCACATCTATATGTGTAGTAGCTAGGCTACATAGCATATACAGTAATCATAGCCTATATGTTTCATGCATCTGTGTTTGGGGTTGAGCAAGTACAGCTTGCTTATGTATTCTCATTGGTTGATAGCAACGCGGTAAATAAAAAGTTCTTTCCGTGAGCGAAAAGAAAAATCAGCGCCGCCAATGCCACGTCCGCCCCGCTATAATGGGAAGCGAAAAATATAACAATATTGGAATTTCTTACACATGTTTCAGTGTGAACGATCCTAACACAGTGGCTAAGCCACTGCCTGGCAGAAATCTATGCGTCGCCACTGGTACTGGGAACGAGACTGAAGAGAAATCGGGACGTGAGGAGTTGAAGACGACCAGCTGAGCGGCGTTGGTTGGAGAGAAGTGAAAAGCACGAGCACTTTGAGAGAGAGAGAGCTGCCCGAGACGCTGGATTGGGAGTTGTGGGTCGTCATCCATCAGCTAAGTGTTTTGTTGTGGTGCATTATGCTTGAACTATAGTAGTTACACACCTTCTCATTGAGTTATTGTTACTTTTTATTATAACTTATCAGCGGAGTCTTTTCCCTGTTCCCTGCTTTACATTACAGCCAGAATTAAACTGATGCAGGGCTGTATTTTACTGCTACAAATGCTGGTAGATTATACTTGGCTGCTACACTAGACAATGCTGCTAAATTGTATCTGCTGCTAAAAATATATAACGTTTCAGGACTGTATCTGTTGCTAAACTACATAAAGCTGCTAGGTTGTATATGCTATTAGGTTATATCTGTTGCTAGATTATACTGTGCATTTATATATAGATCTAGATATCTGTGTATTGGCATATGGTTATAGATATGTGTTTGTGATTAATTTTAACTAGTAATTTGTTTAATAGTAATCTCTCTGGTTTTATTATACTATTTTAATTTGTTGGATAAAGCAGTAGATGAATTGGAATGTCTTGAAGTGCACTGATCTTTTGCTTTATTTTTATTAGGAAACCTGTGTCGTGTGCAATATCTTTTAGATCGAGACTGGAGGCCTTGCTCGGTTGCAGATTGAAACGTTCTTTCTCCATTCAATTGATTCTGGGGAAGGCTTGGTGCTATTAGTCTGTTGGCTTGGACTCGGTGGTGGAGTGGCGCCCCCTGTTGGGAAAGGGATAATTGAGCAGTTTTGAAATTTGGGGTGGCAGGAGATTGGAACCACGTCCCCTACCGACAATCCAGCCAGGGCAAGTGCAATATTGAATAAGGACTGGTCATGCACATTTTACTGTATTACTTTGACTTTTCTTGTTGGTGACGAGGTGTGCTATATTAATGCCAAGTTTTGACTATTTCCTGTTTTTAATAAAGAATTGCATATTGCTACTTCTCTGTGTTCTTTGATGTGGGCTAGTTGCTGTCCCCCTTTGTTGATAATTCGAACCTGTGTCAATGAAAGTAGAAGGTAATTTATAATAGAACAGAATTCCTTATTTTCTTTAAACATAAGGTGGCGTAGTCTGGCTATATTTATTTCGGGGGCGCGACACATGCCCCGGTAGCTGCGATATGGAGTCTTTCCATCCACCTCCGGTTGCTTCAACCAGAGGTGCATGCAATTTATATATATATATATATATCTATATTTGCATGCCCCGTTAGCTAAATGCTTAGTTACGGCTCTGGGCAAAACCAAAGCCCATGGCCAGTATACAATATTTTTCTGTATACATTATTTTCTGTTGAGCACTACTGACACCGTTGAAACGGTGAGTCAGGTCGCCTGCGGATACATTAGTCCAATCAGTGCGTCTAAACCTGGGGTGTAATCCCAAGGTAACTGCTCACTGTTAACAGGTTTGAAGACGTTAACTCACGTTTTAAGTAATAGTGTCCCCTTCATACATGTTAAAGGAGAGATTCGGAAATAACATTCAAAACTATGCGCGAGTAAATACCATCCTAACTCCTAATATCCCCAAAAAAATAAAAAAAAACTGCTTTTGCTCCACAGATCTTGACACTGACAGTTGGAGTTCATTGGCGCCGTCATACAATTGTAATCAAATCATTTTTCTTTTTACAGTACAAATTTGTACTACTGTGTTTTTTCCCCCTCAGAAAACTACATTTATCAATCGATATGGATAACTTGAGAGCGGTATATCGCTACCTCAGCACAGGTGAGTATCCTGAAAAAGCCACCAAAGAAGAGAAGAGGGAGAAAGAAGGAAAGAAAGCCAGTACATTCGTTTTTGAAAGGTAAAAAAAAAGAAATAAATATCGAAAATTAATATTAATACATTATAAGTTATTGAAGCCGTCCTGTATTTTTGAAGATGTACATAGACATTTAAATAAATGATAAACGTGTGTGTGTAACATTATATATATATATATATATATATATATATATATATATATATATATATATATATATATATATATATATATATATATATATATATATATAATGAAAGAAAAAGGTTTAAAAGATTAAAACATCTCTCTATATAACTAATAGCAGAAATGTGAGTACCAGAAAACAGAATTTGCATTAAATAAGAATATATATATATATATATGTAACTTAAGAGTCTAAGAAATGACCATTATAAAGGGCAGAGACAGTTTTCCACATGTCAGTATTGTCAGTGGTTCTGATTCTTTTGAATAGGTTTTGGCTCATTCTTTTTAAAAACATTCATTTAAAAACCTCCACTCATTGAAGTATTTATTGTAGTATTATCTTTACTTTTGTTTTATCTGTCAGGTAAGTACCTGTATGTCCCTGAGAAGAATGGAGAGTGTTTCCGTAGGGTTGTGACCGATGAAGAGGAGAAGACTGCCATTCGCAATGAAGTTCACACAGGACACTTTGGGATGAAGAGAATGATGGGGAAAATCATTCAACGATTTTACTGGAAAGGGATTGTAAAGGACGTGGAGCAATGGGTACTTTTTTTATTTTTTAAAAACCTTATTTTTTTTGCTTTTTGTCGCTTTTCCATTCATGATTTAAGTATTACTTGTTTCATCATTACTGTTTCCCTTAAGATCCTGAATTGTGAAGCATGCCAGAGATTTGAGAGGGTGAAGACTGTTGCCCCAGAACTGAAGCCAATCAAAGTTGTTTCTCCATGGTACATGATCGGTGAGTATTACATCATTAAACTTTTATAGTGAGGTCAGACAAAGAATGGAAGAACAAACAGAATTTAAACACAGTCTGTAATATGTAGAAAACTAAGAGCTTAGTCTGGTAACAAACTTTCTTGATAGCCAGTTAAACAGATTGTAAGCACGTGCTCTCAAAACATCATTTGACAACAGGTTGCAGTTTACAGACTAATTAGAGCTAGTGTCACATTGTCACATGACATCCATCTGTAATGTGATTAATGTGTCATCCACAGGGGGTGGAAATCTGCTATGTTTTGTACAGATAGGTGCATCAGGACAATTTCCAGTACAAAAAGATGCAACACCCATTGACAACAATGACTGCCCCCCCCCCCCCCCCCCAAAAAAAAAAGGGTGCCCCATTTAAATGTGTTTGACTCTTTGGGAATTAATAATAACCATGATTTCTGTTCCCAGGTTGTATCACTGCTGCAGTACAGTGGAAAGACAGTTTGGATCGTGTGGCCACATGTACAGCAGCAGCAGGGATGTAGTGACTGTGGACTGTTTACCATCGCAAACAGCCTCGCACTCTGCATGGGTGAAGAGCCAGGTAAGTTATGTTATGATCAAAAGCAAATTCGTGATCATCTTTTTTCTTGTTTTGTAGCTGGATCTCTTACTCCTTTCCCGAGCTGTGAGAGAACTCCCCTCCCAGAGGTACATTTCTGTGATGTGGAGGTCTACTGCACATGCAGGAGACCATACAGGATTGGACTGGAGCTGCTGGTGGAATGTGGGAGGTGTGGCGAATGGTTCCATGGCCAGTGTGAAGATCTACAGCGAGATGACCTCATCAGTATGGAGGAGTATATGTGCTCCATTTGCAGAGTTACACACATGGGTAAGCATGGTAAGTAAAGGTGAAACAGATTTATTATTTTGTTTTTTACTATATGTTTTTTTGAACATTTTATACTAAGCATTCCAGCTTAGTATATTATACTAACACTAAAATTTGGTAATGCCTGTCATAATTTATAGCTATTTACATATGTACAGTAGGGCATTGTTAATAAGGCTCATTGTCTTCAGTGTTTATTTTTCATGAGCACACAACTACTTATTTTGAAGACTTTTTTTTTTCAGGAGACCTTGATTCTATATTGAGACGTTTTTATTTGGAGAAATATTGCAGATGCTTTTGCACTTTCATTTTTAATTGGTATGGTAGTCTTAGTTCCCTTTCAAGTCGAAAATAACCATCAAGGTATGGGACATTGCCGTCAGGCAGTAGGGATTGGCTGAGCTTTATGTCAAAGCTGCCGATAGGCCTCCGCGCAAGCTGCCGTGTAAGCCCGCCCCCTTGGGAGCTTACTATACGCAGCGCGCAGAGAGTCACTTCCTCTTTTGCCTTCAGCATCAGTAGCGGTAGGACTTAGAGCTAATTTAACTGATTGTACTCACTAAGCTTAGGCTTGAGAAGCTGGTTTATCCCCTTCTCCGAGTTTATTTCAGTTATTATTGTTATTATTGTGTATTTGTATTATTTTAGGATATATTTTGTGTTTACATTATATATTCCTTTTCGCTTTGCTTCGGCATTGTGTTCTTCGTGGTCTCCCCGTCTTTCCTCTGTTCTTTTATTATTTACTGTGTGGGTTTTTTTTATATATATATTCTATATATATTGTATTATTGTATAATTATATATTTATTATATATTACATTGTGTGTCGGACGCGTGTTGCGTTGGCCTTGGCCACGCGCAATTGCATCCTCGGTCAAGCTTAGGCTATACCGTGTGTGTGTGCGGGTAGCTTAGGCTATACCGTGTGTGTGTGCGGGTAGTCTGCTCTGCAGTCGTCCCCCCCCCCCCCCGCGGCGCGTTCCCGCCACGTGGTATTGCACTACACTCCCTTTCCCTTTGCAGCGTCCACAAGAAAAAAAAAAAAAAAAGTTTTTCCCTTCACTATACAGAGGAAGACAACCACCAACGTGCAAAATCCCCAGCACCTTCAGGTAGGTATTGCACAGCACCAGACACTGTACCAGCACTTTGCGTCTCCGCTTGGCGGGTCAGCTGACGCTTAGGCGTCTGTGCTTGCGTTCCACGCTCGGTACTCGCGCTTCGGCGCTCGCGCTCCGGCGCTTTTGGTGTCAGCGCTTGTGCGCTTGGTGCAGCGCTTCGGCGCTTTGTGCAGCGCTTCTGCGCTTGGTGCTTAGTGCTTCTGCACTTGGGGCTCAGTGCTCGACGCTCGACGCTTCGGCGCTCGGTGCTCGACGCTCGGTGCACGTTCCCATCAACGTCGGTGCTCGACGCTCGGTGCTCGACGCTCGGTGCACGCACCCTCGACGCACCTCGGTGCTCGACGCTCGGTGCTCGACGCTCGACGCTTCGGCGCTCGACGCTCAGTGCTCGGCGCTTGGCGCCTCGACGCACGCACCCTCGACACTCGACGCACGCGCCTCGACGCTCGGCGCTCGACGCTCGGTGCACGCACCCTCGACGCTCGGTGCTCGGTGCTCGACGCTCGACGCTTCGACGCTCGACGCTCGACGCTTCGGCGCTCGACGCTCGACGCTCGACGCTCGACGCTCGACGCTCGACGCTTCGGCGCTCGACGCTCGACGCTCGGTGCTCGACGCTTCGGCGCTCGACGCCTCAACGCGCGCACCCTTGACGTCGACGCACGCACCTCGGTGCTTGACGCTTCGGCGCTCGGTGCTCGACGCACGCACCCTCGACGCCTCGGCGCTCGATGCGGCGGCGCTCGACGCACGCACATCAGGTGCTTGACGCTTGGTGCCCAGCGCTTCGGCGCTCGACGACGCGCACCTCGCTCTCGTCTTTGACGTCAATATGTCTGGGTTCCACCGTTGTGTGACCTGTCAGGCCAAGTTGCCTGCCAGCGACCCTCATGAGGACTGTGTCGCATGTTTAGGGCCGGACCATGCAGCATCTGCCCTGGCAGACAGGGCATACTGCCAGCTATGTGCGGGGTTTCAAACACGCACCCTACGCCAGAGAGCTAGGAAGGCGGTGGGAGGTCGTTCCCCATCTTCGGGCTCGTCCCACACCGTCTCGGCCCCACCATCGTCTATCGTGTCGCTGCCGGCGACGTCTCAGCCTATGAGCCCATCTTCCCAGCTTACAGCTGGTCAAAGGTCTCCAATTAGGCGTGCTCGGGAACGTTCCCGCAGCCCCTCCTCTCGCGGGGCTCGCCCCCGTCGAGAGTCGCGATCCAGATCTCGATCGCCTCGCCGGAGAAGACACTCCCGCTCCCCTCGAAGGGGTAGACGGCATCAAGACACATCTGGGGTGGCTGAGCTCACCTCCAAGATGTCGCAGTTCATGGAGCTCATGATGGGACAACAATCCCTCCTCATGACTCTAGCGAACGTGGCGCCTCGGGCCCCAGAGATGGTTACCGGACCCAGCGCTAGTCAGCCGATGGTTCCTCCACCAGTTCCCCAGGAAGTAGAGTGGGACGCCGATGCTGTCTCAAGGGACGCATCTGATGCAGACCCGCTCTTTGAAGACACAGAGCCTGAGGTGGCATCCCAGCACTCTGGGCAGGACGACCCCGAAGTGCTGGATACTAATGACCCTATCTGGTCAGTGGTGGAGAGGGCAGCCCGCCATCTAGGCGTGGACTGGCCCGCATCAGAGCCAACACGTCGCTCTCTGTTTGAATTGCCATCGGCTCCGCCCCTTCAGTCCAGGATGCTCCCGGCATTCCCGGATTTTATTAAGGAGGTGCAGTCCACCTGGGGAGCACCGGCCTCCGCCCCTGCGACTTCTCGCAAGGCTTCGGCCTTCACCATGCACGGGGCGAGCGAAGCTGGGCTGGCGTTGTTTCCGCCAGTGGGCGCCGCGTTCGCCGCGCTAGTAAAGACGCCGACACTTTCGGGGCTGGCTAAGGACCCTTCCTGCCCTAACAGGCAGTGTAGGATTACGGAGGCCCACCTAAAAAAGGGTTATGCCGCGGCTACAGAGGCAGTTAGACTGTCCAACGTGGCCAGCCTCCTGACAGTCTACCAGACCTGCCTGAGTCCCCACCCGTCGGGCTCAGGA
This sequence comes from Acipenser ruthenus, assembly GCF_902713425.1. Classification (NCBI taxonomy): domain Eukaryota; kingdom Metazoa; phylum Chordata; class Actinopteri; order Acipenseriformes; family Acipenseridae; genus Acipenser; species Acipenser ruthenus. The sequence goes on from NW_026708822.1 coordinate 253,370, forward strand.
CCGAGCTGGGTGCAGTTGCACAGCTTTTGGTCAGGCTGGCTCAGCTAAATGCGCGAGCACAGGGCAGGAGCATTGCTTCCCTAGTAGTAGCAAGGAGGCAGCTATGGCTCTCACAGGCCAGGGTACAGGAGCCTGATAAGGCCCCGTTGTTAGATGCTCCTATATCCCCGGGGCACACGTTTGGCCCAGCGGTGGAGGAGATGCTGCAACGCTCCGTCAAGGCGCGTGAGGCGTCGCAGCAGTTGGCTAAGATGTGGCCAAGCAAGCCTTTCCAGCCAAGGCGGCCGCAGGAGCGCCAATGGCGCAGGGCGCCGCCGCAGCAGCAGGCGCACCCACAGGGCAGTAAAACCGCCCCCTCGGGGGTTGCAGCACGCAGCCAACCCGCATTTGCGAGACCGCAGCGCGGAGGGTGGCGCCCCAGAGGAGGTAGCAGACCACGTCCTCGTGGCTCTGCTCAGGCCCCTCGTGAGCGAGCGCAGCCTAAGCAGCCCTGAGAAACCCCGGCAGCCGTTAACCCACCCCTACACTGTTCCACAGCTCCTGTTCTGGCAACAATGCACCAACGACATCTGGGTGCGCAAAACTATAATCACCGGGTACACCCTTCAATTCCGGTTAAAACCCCCCCCTTCAGGGGAGTGGTGGTAACTGCAGTGAAGGACTCGGTTCAGTCCTCAGCTCTAAATGCAGAAATACAGGCATTGCTCAAGAAGCGTGCCATTCAACTAGTAGACCCTGCTCTGACCGACCAGGGGTTCTACTCCAAATACTTCCTTGTGCCAAAGAAGGACGGCGGGCTCCGCCCTATTCTAGACCTGCGTGTACTGAACAAATACCTACGGGTGTTGTCGTTCAAGATGCTTACGCACAGGCACATTGTCCAGTCTGTCCGGCAGGGCGACTGGTTTACCACCGTAGACCTCACAGATGCGTACTTTCACGTTCCCATCTGTCCGGGTCACAGGAAGTACCTACGTTTCGCATTTCAGAGCAGGGTCTACGAGTTTTGTGTCCTGCCATTCGGCCTGTCTCTAGCTCCTCGAACCTTTTCGAAGTGTATGGACGCCATTTTAGCCCCCTTGCGGGTTCAAGGCGTTCGACTGCGACTGGCTCGTCTGCGCGCAGTCAAAGGAGCAGTTGGCACAGCACACAGTGATGGTTACAGACCATCTTCAGCGGCTAGGTCTGAAGGTCAATCCAGACAAGAGCCGCCTCGTGCCCAGCCAACAGACCGAGTTTTTGGGTCTGCATCTGGACTCAGTGTCCATGGAAGCGACCCTATCGACACAAAGAGTTGCCTCATTAGAGCGGTGTCTCTCCCTATTCAGGTTGAGAGAAACAGTCAGCATGGAGCTCTGTCAGCGCATGCTGGGGTTGATGGCTGCCGCCTCGCAAGCCCTTCCTTTGGGCTTACTACACCAGAGACCTCTGCAGGCCTGGTTCAATGCCTTCGCGTTGCACCCGCGGAGAGACAAGCACCGCAGGCTGAGGGTATCCCGAACCTGCTGGGAAGCATTACGCTGGTGGAGAGTTCAGTCGAACATCCGCCAGGGCGTGCGCTTGGGTCCCATCTTCCGAAGGGAAGTTATCACAACCGACGCTTCCAACCAAGGTTGGGGAGCAGTCTGGAACGGGACAGGGACCCGTGGAGTGTGGTCAGGACCCTGGAGGTCAGCCCACATCAACGCTCTGGAACTCAGAGCAGTGGACCTCGCCCTTCGGCACTTCTTGCCAGTGCTTCTAGACAAGCACGTGTTAGTGCGGTCAGACAACACCACAGTAGTGGCGTATATCAATCGCCAGGGCGGATTGCGGTCCCCAGGTCTTCACCGGATGGTAACGCGGCTGTTGCTCTGGGCTCAACCGCGGTTAGCCTCTCTGCGTGCAGTTCATCTGCCGGGCAGAGTCAATTACGCAGCGGATCTCCTGTCCAGAGGAGGTCCTCTTGCGGGCGAATGGCGTCTTCACCCTCGGGTGGTAGAGCGCATTTGGGACTGGTTCGGCACAGCGCAAGTCGATCTCTTCGCTTCGCGAGAGACCACGCACTGCCCCCTATGGTTCTCGGTGAAGGACCTCGACAGCCCCCTAGGAGTCGATGCACTGGCTCACGAATGGCCGCCAGGGCTCCTGTACGCATTTCCACCGATTTCGATGCTCCCCGCCTTCTTGGAGAAGGTCAGGGTAGAGCAAGCGACAGTGATTCTGATCACTCCTCTGTGGCCTCGGAGGATTTGGTTCCCGAGTCTGGTGCAGTTGTTGCACGGTCGCCCGAGGGAGCTCCCTCTGCGAGCGGACCTGTTGTCCCAAGCCCAAGGAGGGCTATGGCATCCGAACCCCAAGCTCATGCAGCTATGGGCTTGGCCCCTGAGCGGGAGCGCCTGTCAGCCTTAGGGCTTTCGACGGCGGTTATATCGACCATTCAAAGTGCGAGGGCGCCCTCCACTCGGTCGCAATATACGTATAAGTGGCAATTATTTCAGAGTTGGTGTCTGGCTGAGGGCCATGACCCGGTCTCCTGCCCTATGGCAGTGATATTACAGTTTCTGCAGAAGCTGTTAGACGAGGGTAAGTCTCCCTCTACACTTAAAGTGTATTTGGCCGCTATTTCGGCTTGCCACGTACGCATTGACGGGTTATCACCTGGTTGCCATTTTTTGGCATCTCAGTTTCTGAAAGGCGCAAGACGCTTGCGGCCTCCAAGAACGACCAGTTTACCGTCGTGGAGCCTTGATGTGGTGCTGGAAGCCCTTGCCAAGGCGCCGTTTGAGCCTCTCCACAGCGTGGATATGAAGCTCATATCTATTAAGACTGCGTTTTTGCTGGCTGTGGTATCAGCAAAACGCGTGAGCGAGTTACATGCACTGTCAGTGCATCCTTCTTGTACTCGTTTTGCAGGAGACGGTTCTAAGGTCTCCATGCGCCCTAATCCGGCCTTTTTACCAAAGGTTATATCCCCGTTCCACATGAACCAGTCAGTCGAGTTGATGGCGTTCCATCCTCCTCCTTTTTCTTCCCCAGAGGAAGAGCGGTTACACATGCTCTGCCCTGTGAGGGCATTGAGGTGTTATATTGACCGCACAAGGACTGTGAGGCAGACAGAACAGTTGTTCATATGCCATGGTTCTAGATCTTTGGGTCAGCCGCTGTCTAAACAGCGCCTTTCCCACTGGATAGTGGATGCTATTAAATTAGCGTATGAATCTGCAGGCCTTCCTCCACCAGGGCAGTTGAAGGCGCATTCTACCAGGGGTATGGCGACATCCTGGGCCCTCTTTCGAGGGGTGCCGGTGTCTGATATTTGCGCGGCAGCCAGTTGGGCTACGCCGCATACTTTCATGAGGTTTTACAGGCTAAATGTGCTGGAATCCTCTGCTCCGTCATTTGGAGCATCTGTGTTGCACTCTATGACGCCTCAGGTTGCGGACGTCTAGAGTAGGTACAATATGGTGTGACTATTCCACCTTGGGACAGGTGTCATTGCGAGCATAGACGCTGAGGCGCAGCTCCGCATATGTGTAGATGTACTGCCTACGCAGTTGCGTTATGACGTAAGTCTGTCCTACTGCCGAGAATCCTCCCTCGCGACAGCTTGGGTACACTGTTCCCATACCTTGATGGTTATTTTCGACTTGAAAGGGAACGATAGGTTGCGGATGCAACCCCGGTTCCCTGAAAGAGAAAATAACCATCAAGCCGCGAGGTCGCTCTGGAGGCCTTCACGGCCTGAAGGGCAAAAGAGGAAGTGACTCTCCGCGCGCTGCGTATAGTAAGCTCCCAAGGGGGCGGGCTTACACGGCAGCTTGCGCGGAGGCCTATCGGCAGCTTTGACATAAAGCTCAGCCAATCCCTACTGCCTGACGGCAATGTCCCATACCTTGATGGTTATTTTCTCTTTCAGGGAACCGGGGTTGCATCCGCAACCTATCGTTTCTGAGCTACTGAATTATTGCCTGACTTGAGTATTTCCAGGGCAGAGATATCCAAAGTAAACTGGATGTCAGTTCTAACACCCACCTTGTTTAATGTAGTTATTGTGAACTAGCTGGGGAGGGGTTGATTCACTGTATTGAAGTGAAATTGTGCCAAATAAGGTGGGTGTAACATGATATAAAAGTACAGTAAATGTAATTCTGAAGTAATAAACAATTTCACATTTTACATGTACATGTTTCAGACAGTACATGTAATACTTCAATTTCAAATTCAATTTCCATCCCTATTAAATGATATTAGACAATTACATACTATACAAGTTAACAGTATGAAATATCATTTTTAGACAGACAGCCTCTTTAAAGTCCTTCTTTTTTTGTGTATTATGTGAGAAGGCATTTTAAAGTTCTGTTAAACCTGCTCCTAACACCCCACTCCATAGGTCAGGACCTTGAAGTGGTGAGTGGGCTTTTTACCAAAGCTGACCTACAGTATAGCTTTTTTTTTTTTTATTTCACCACTGCTTACGCATTAAGTCCTGGATAGCACTTTACAATGGAAATATGCAATCTGATCATGTACTGATCATGTTTTATTGTGAAGAATACAGAAAATAAAGTTTGTTACATTTTTCAACATGTTGTGCCTTTTTTTGTGAATGTCTTTCTGGTTCTGACTACTACAACTGATACACAACTCACTAAATGATTGAGTTCAGATTTCTGCTCGCCATGCAGTGCTCTGTTAAGGGTTCACCAGCACTAAGACTGGACAACTCGGATCTAGATTGACTTCTACTCTAGCATTTACACAAATCTGACATCCTCTATGCTTCATTAGTTAAGAGCCTGAATTATAGACACTAAAGTCAGGGACAATATGTAGTGGTTAACAATCACATTGCTTCTAGTTCCAAATTTGTACTTTTGAGTGTTCGAAGTTATGGAAGAAACATTCTTATTTTCTAGCATATGATATAATTTGGCTTCATACATATTTAACAAATGCATATACAGTATTACTCATAACAAAGGAACAACAACCAATCTGCAGACCTGCTTTGAGAAATGATAGGCTCCATTCCAGGATGATGCCAATGATCTGACAAACACTGTAGGAAGTGGCAACACATACAATGAGGGTGTATTACTTCATTTTTTTATGACAAGTTATATGGTTAAACTAAGAGAAATTTGTTTGCAGATTTAGTGCAAGACCATGCATGAATAATGCTAAATATTAAACCTTTTGACCTGTTAATTCCTTTAATTTTTAACATCCCCTAAATATTTCTCACAATATACACTGAAGCTACTGTATAACCTATATTAATCACACTGCCTTATTGGAGTAAATAACAATATTTGTTGATCACAAACTTATTGGCACATTTTCAATTAAAGTCTGTAAGTTAAGGTTAGTCTTAATTGAGTTAGTCACTATTAACACAATGCATCAATTAGAAACCACTACTTATCAATTTAGCAATATTATTAAAAAAAAAAAAAAACATTAGCTGTAAAACACGCACAGAAACTGAAGCAAAATAGTTTGTGCACTTAGCACAGCATGGTCAAAACAAAGGAGCTGGATCTAGATGTGAGAAAAGCACTTGTTACAGTAACTACTACAGCAGAAGGGGAATCGATAAAGAGCGTTGTGGATAAAAAAAAATCGTAATACAAAAATCCACAATAATCAAGAATTATTTGAAGACTAATTCAACTGAAACGATGGAAAGAAGTGGACGTCCCAGGAAAATTACGACTATAGCATAAAGAATTGTTCGAGCAGCTCGCAAAAATCCACCATTAACAGCCAAGGATTTAAAGAAACATCTGGTATAGCAGTGTATGAAATAACTATACAAAGTCATCTAAACACAAAAGGCTTATACGCGACCTTAATGGTAACCACATTTGACAACAATTCAAATAAAAAAAATAAAAAAATAAAAAGCTTCTTGAATGATCTTTAGTTAAGGGTGTCAATAATTTTGTCTGCAACTGTATGTAATCATGACAACTCCCTGATTGTGATCCATAAGTATAGCAAGACTAAACATCAACATGACTACCCACTAATGTGTAGAAATTATTACCAGTCTATACTTCTAACTTATTGTTTGTTATAAACATTTTATTTGAAAAGTTACAATTTTAATATAACGTTTGCGTTACAGTTGTGATCATTTAAGCTGCTCTACTTTATTATTATTATTTATTAGCATATATATATATGTAATTAAACAATATTTAATGTATGTTATATTTACTGTAAAAGCTCTTATGTAATCACGTGAAGAGCAATCAAATAAAATACAACCATTTATGATACAAAAACATTGTTAAATATTAAAAATAATTATAATAATAATACGAATAAATGTAAAAAAAAACACGCAAACGTAATTTTCAGTAAGTAAAACAAAAGCAATCAAATTAAATACAACCATTTATGATACAAAAAACATTGATAAATATAAAAAAATAAATATAATACGAATAAATGCCAATAAAAAGCAAACGTAACTTTCAGTAAGTAAAATGCCGAGATGTTTTACCCTATCCTCTCTTCGCATCGCGAAACTTAATCGTCACGTGACTCGTACGCTAATATGTCACATGACTCAGGGGGGGGACAAATTTGGCTGGGGGGCGAAATTTGCCATGACACCTGTCGCTGCGATATGGAGTCTTTCCATCCACCTCCGGTTGCTTCAACCAGAGGTGCATGCAATTTATATATATATATATATATAAATTTTGCATGCCCCGGTAGCTAAATGCTTAGTTACGGCTCTGGGCAAAACCAAAGCCCATGGCCAGTATACAATATTTTTCTGTATACATTATTTTCTGTTGAGCACTACTGACACCGTTGAAACGGTGAGTCTTAGGTCGCCTGCGGATACATTAGTCCAATCAATGCGTCTGAACCTGGGGTGTAATCCCAAGGTAACTGCTCACTGTTAACAGGTTTGAGGACGGTAATTCACGTTTTAAGTAATACAGTGTCCCCTTCAGACATGTTAAAGGAGAGATTTGGAAATAACATTCAAAACTATGCGCGAGTAAATACCATCCTAACTCCTAACATCCCCCCCCCAAAAAAAAGAAAAAAAGAAAAATAAATAACATTTTATGCCCCGGTAGCTGCGATATGGAGTCTTGCATGCCCCTGTAGCTGCGATATGTAGTCTTTCCATCCACCTCCGTTTGCTTCAACCGGAGGCGCATTCAATTTATATATATATATATATATATATATATATATATATATATATATATATATATATATATATATATTGCATGCCCCGGTAACTAAATGCTTAGTTACGGCTCTGGGCAAAACCAAAGCCCTTGGCCAGTATACAATATTTTTCTGTATGCATTCTTTTCTGTTGAGCACTACTGACACCGTTGAAACGGTGAGTCTTAGGTCGCCTGCGGATACATTAGTCCAATCAATGCGTCTGAACCTGGGGTGTAATCCCAAGGTAAGTGCTCACTCTTAACAGGTTTGAAGACGTTAATTCACGTTTTAGTAATACAGTGGCCCCTTCAGACATGTTAAAGGAGAGATTCAGAAATAACATTCAAAACTATGCGCGAGTAAATACCATCCTAACTCCTAACATCCAAAAAAAAAAAAGAAAAAAAGAAAAAAAAATGACATTTCATTTCCATGTAGCTGCGATATGGAGTCTTGCATGCCCCTGTAGCTGCGATATGGAGTCTTTCCATCCACCTCCGTTTGCTTCAACCGGAGGCGCATGCAATTTTTATATATATATATATATATATATATATATATATATATGCATGCCCCGGTAGCTAAATGCTTAGTTACGGCTCTGGGCATAACCAAAGCCCATGGCCAGTATACAATATTTTTCTGTATGCATTCTTTTCTGTTGAGCACTACTGACACCGTTGAAACGGTGAGTCTTAGGTCGCCTGCGGATACATTAGTCCAATCAATGCGTCTGAACCTGGGGTGTAATCCCAAGGTAAGTGCTCACTCTTAACAGGTTTGAAGACGTTAATTCACGTTTTAGTAATACAGAGGCCCCTTCAGACATGTTAAAGGAGAGATTCGGAAATAACATTCAAAACTATGCGCGAGTAAATACCATCCTAACTCCTAATATCCCCAAAAAAAGAAAAAAAAATAACATTTTATGCCCCGGTAGCTGCGATATGGAGTCTTGCATGCCCCGGTAGCTGCGATATGGAGTCTTTCCTTCCACCTCCGTTTGCTTCAACCGGAGGTGCATGCAATTTATATATATATATATATATATATATATATATATATATATATATATATATATATATATATATATATATATCTATATATATATATATATATATATATATATATATATATATTTGCATGCCCCGGTAGCTAAATGCTTAGTTACGGCTCAGGGCAAAACCAAAGCCCATGGCCAGTATACAATATTTTTCTGTATGCATTCTTTTCTGTTGAGCACTACTGACACCGTTGAAAGGGTGAGTCTTAGGTCGCCTGTGGATACATTAGTCCTATCAATGCGTCTGAACCTGCATGCGCGAGTAAATACCATCCTAACTCCTAACATCCAAAAAAAAAAAAATAACAAGTAGTGGAGTAGTGGTTAGAGCTCTGGACTCTTGACCGGAGGGTCATGGGTTCAATCACTGGTGTAGGACACTGCTGCTGTACAATTGAGCAAGGTACATTACCTAGATTGCTCCAGTAAAAACCCAACTGTATAAATGGGTAATTGTAGTAAAAATACTGTGATATCTTGTAACAATTGTAAGTCGCCCTGGATAAGGGCGTCTGCTAAGAAATAAATAATAATAATAGTAATAATATATATATATATATATATATATATATATATATATATATATATATATATATATATATATATAATTGCATGCCCCGGTCGCTACGATATGGAGTCTTGCATGCCCGGGATATATATATATATGCCCCGGTAGCTAAATGCTTAGTTACGGCGCTGGGCAAAACCAAAGCCTATGGCCAGTATACAATACAAATTTTTCTGTATGCATTCTTTTCTGTTGAGCACTACTGACACCGTTCCCCCCCCCCCCCCCCCCCAGATTTCTGCCAGGCAGTGGCTTAGCCACTGTGTTAGGGTCGTTCACACTGAAACATGTGTAAGAAATTGCAATATTGTTATATTTTTCGCTTCCCATTATAGCGGGGCGGACGTGGCATGGGCGGCGCTGATTTTTCTTTTCGCTCACGGAAAGAACTTTTTTATTTACCGCGTTGCTATCAACCAATGAGAATACATAAGCAAGCTGTACTTGCTCAACCCCAAACACAGATGCATGAAACATATATGCTATCATTACTGTATATGCTATGTAGCCTAGCTACTACACACATAGATGTGGTAGAGGACATCTACTATGTAATGAGTAGCCTATGTATTTACATAGAATGCACTCGCCTCATGACATATCTTATTGCCAGCTGACCTCTCCAGCAGCCAGCCTACTAATAAGATTATTATTTTTCACGGATTGTGCAGCCAGCTTCATCAAGGGACGGTAACCAAGTCCATCCAGGTCTTGGAGATGGAGTGGTAAATGTACAACCTGTTATTAATTGAATAACTAAAGAAATAAATCAGAATGAAAACAGTTCTGGACGCTGCTGAGAGAAAACCGGCAAAACTGTTTCAATTCCTGAGTTCGATTACCTACTTGTTTTCATTCTGATTATTTGTTTAGGCTACAACGTGTCCGTCAGCGAATGTCAGTGCAGTGTGATACCAAAAAAAAATGAGTGGTTGGATTTGCTGTCAATCAACCAAGTTTTTTGTTGGATCAGCTGTTTGTACATGTTTTTGTGTTTAAAGGCGCTGTAGTTATACAATGTAGTTAATGCAACTGTGTACACAAGTCCCTCCTCCACCGAACCTCCAGAAGATTAGGTACCATCGGCAGTCCTGCGTCAGTCAAAGAGTAATTACATTAGTCAGGATTTGTGAAATTAAATAAAATGGTTTGCTTTGCTTTGAACACCAAATGTGAAATGAACAACCATAAGTACGAATGAAATTATATATAGTTACTTATTATCATAATGTGAAATTGAAATCTGATGCGCATGTTAAAAGTTCAAGTCCTTTGCTTCGTATTTCCTTTTTAGTTTTTAAACGGAAGTGTTCTGAACTGAATCTCTCTTTTTAACTATTTTGCACAACAGTGTATTTGGTTATTGGATCTTCTGTTAAAAAAAAAAAAAAAGTTCTTTATTTTTCGAAAATAAAACGTCAATGCACTAATAAGAAATCAGGTTGCCAATTTCACCACTGTGACTATTCACCTTAAAAAAGTTACCATTGCCACCCTCTCCCGAAAAAAAATCCTGGCTACGCCACTGTTGCCAGGGTTTATTATTTAAAAATGCGCAGTTTATTTCAAACTTTCAAAACATAATAACATAACAAAGAGTGTCTAAGACCCTTCACCGTTATATTTGTTCTCGTGTGAGACTTTCACTTTTTCAGTCAGCGAAAATATGTGCTAAAACGGAGTGAATTTGAGCCCTGTTAAAATGGCAAAAATACAGCTACGTTTGGAGTTTTTCTACAACAAAAAAGCTAAACCTCCAACGCCAGAGACATCAACAGAAACCGAACCTGACTCTTCTGTAGTTCAGAATGTTACGAACAGCACAAGAGTGTGACGATCCTTCCATTTCAAACGCTCAGGTTAGTGCAGGTGTAGATGTCTGTCGATAAGAGACTCTTGCCTGTAAAGTGTTGTTTGCAGCTCTCTTGATTGTGACAATCTGGCGTAGAACTGTTTGTGATGAAATATCTGGTAATCTTAGAAAGCTAGCTTAATGTTTACATAAAAATGGTTAAATTCGGGCATCGGGTTTGAGCATTTTTTTGTTTCGGGGGGGGTGGGGGGGGGGGGGGCGGTGGTGATGGGGGTGCTGTGCCCCACCAGTTTTTCAAGCCATGAGTCGCCAATGGGCGGGGTTAACCAAATAATTTAAAGTGGGTGGGGCTAACCACATCATTTCATAAACCTTACTTGTTGTGCACTTCCATTTACTATATCGGTATCAGGGATATTATTTAAATAGTTCACACTTGGGTAAGAAAAGAATAGTATTATTATTTGTTTATTTTAGCAGACGCCTTTATCCAAGGCGACTTACAGAGACTAGGGTGTGTGAACTATGCATCAGCTGCAGAGTCACTTACAATTACGTCTCACCCAAAAGACAGAGCACAAGGAGGTTAAGTGACTTGCTCAGGATCACACAATGAGTCAGTGGCTGAGGTGGGATTTGAACCGGGAACCTGGTTACAAGCCCTGTTCTTTAACCACTGGACCACACAGCCTAATACAACATTTATATAAAATATATTAAAATATCATGATATAACAAGATTTGTTTAAATGATTATCCAGATACAGTATAATATACATAAGAAATTGAAATTGACTTTCAGCACACACACAAAAAAAGAAAGTAAAACATCTTTGGTGATCTGGGAGAGGAGAGTGCTGCAAGTTCCTTATTATTTCAGTGTTTCAGCCACACCTAATAAGATTACATGAATGGCATTAACACATGCTCACAGTCCCTACACTGGGTAGAATGGAATTGCTCTTCCTGTGAAATGAGAAAACGTTTTTCACAGTAATCATTACCCAACATCCTTTGAAGACCTGCAGCAACATATAGGCAAGGTTGATAAGGACTTCAGTTAAAATTCTGGTCTACCTGGATTAGTTTCTTGTGGTTTTACCCTAGAAGATAAATATCTAGAATATGGGAATATTGCCTGCAAGTGAGTAAAATGTTTTTCTTTCTTACGTTAGAAGTTGTTTCACCTTGAATGGAACTACCATATATTTGCAGAAATTAACTTTCAATGGATACTATGTCTCAAGTTAGAAATACGAGTTTCATTAGAGTTAATTTTGTTCAGTTTAAATAATAAGTAATGCAAATAAATACATAGTTTTAAGAATACAATTTTATCTATTTCTACCAACCTTCATTGTTTTGTCTGTTTCAGACCCCTCTACATAGGGGCAGGAATAGCCACAGTCAGTGTGACCACAAGCAGGCAGACAAGCAGCAGTGACCTCATCTTCAGAGCTCAACACTGAACCACAAGCATGTTGCAGGATGTTATATAGCAGTTTAGCTTAGGGCTCCTCTCAATTTCAAAAACCTCACAAAACAGCAAGAGAATGATATAGCAGTTTGGTGTACTGTAAAGCCTATAAAGTGAGATTTGGAGTGAAGATCTTTTACGAATGTTGAAGTATTGATGGATTAAATAATACTTAATATTTATGTAACTTCTGGACTTACAGAGACTAGGGTGAGTGAACTATGCATCAGCTGCATAATGGATTTAATTATGAGTTTTTGCCACTGAACAACACAAAAAAGTCCATAATGTCAAAGTGAAAAATAAAATCTACAAATTGTTCTAAATTAATTACAAATACAAAACAGAAAATAATTGATTGCATAAGTATTCACCCCCTTGAGTCAATATTTGGTAGAGGCACCTTTGGCAGCAATTACAGCCACGAGTCTATTTGTATAAGTCTCTACCAGCTTTGCACATCTGGACACTGCAATTTTTGCATCTTCACGAGCTTTCCAGGCCCTGACGCAGAGAAGCATCCCCATAGCATGATGCTGCCACCACCATGCTTCACGGTAGGGATGGTGTTCTCAGGATGATGTGCGGTGTTAGGCTTGCGCCAAACATAGCGCTTAGCGTTGTGGCCAAAAAGCTCTATTTTGGTCTCATCACACCATAAAATCTTCTTCCACTTGGTCTCAGAGTCTCCCACATGCCTTCTGGCAAACTCTAGCCGAGATTTGATGCAAGTTTTTTTCAACAATGGCTTTCTTTTTGCCACTCTCCCATAAAGGCCAGTTTTGTAAAGCACCCGGGCTATTGTTGCCGTATGCACAGTGTCTCCCAGCTCAGCCGTGGAAGACTGTAACTCCTTTAGAGTTGCCATAGGCCTCTTGGTGGCCTCCCTGGCTAGTGCCCTTCTCGCCCGGATACTCAGTTTTTGAGGACAGCCTTTTCTAGACAGATTCACAGTTGTGCCATATTCTCTCCATTTCTTAATAATGGACTTTACTGTGCTCCGGGGGATATTCAATGCCTTGGAAATGTTCTTATATCCAACCCGATTGGTGCTTTTGAAGAACCTTATTCCGGATTTGCTTTGAATGTTCCTTCATCTTCATGATGTAGTTTTTGTTAGGAAATGTACTAACCAACTGTGGGACCTCCCAGAGACAGGTGTATTTAACCTGAAATCATGTGAAACACCTTAATTGCACACAGGTGGACACCATTCAACTAATTATGTGACTTCTAAAGACAATTGGTTGCACCAGAGCTTATTTAGGTGTGTCATAGCAAAGGGAGTGAATACTTATGCAATCAATTATTTTCAGTTTTATATTTGTAATTAATTTAGAACAATTTGTAGATTTTATTTTTCACTTTTCACTTTTTGTGTTGATCAGTAGCAAAAACTCCTAATTAAATCCATTTTGATTCCATTTGTAACACAATAAAATGTGGAAAAGTCCAAGGGGGGTGAATACTTTTGAGTGTCACTGTGTGTATATATATATATATATATATATATATATATATATATATATATATATATATATATATATATATATATATAATGATAAGTCAGTCCGTCCTATAACCTCCAGATGTCCACATGACCAAATACAAATTCCCCATAAACTGATCTAAAGAATAAATAAGTTATTAACACATTAACTATTGGCTAATGAGTAATTATAGCTATAGAAATTGAGGCAATCAAGGCTTTTGGTTTTAGAAAAAGAAAAAAAACATGACTGTGCCAGATTACAAAATGTACATCAGTACCCATTTGCAGTCATGCACTGTGACGACAATATATTTTTCATAATCTGACATTTATCTTTAGAACATTATAGAAAGGCTTTAGTAGACAGACATTTGAAATTACTGAAAAAAGAGATCTTAAAGTTGCAACCCTTAGCATATAGATGAATCATTTCCCTGATGTTAAAAACCAAATTGCAACCAGAGATATATTTTTTTAAAATATTGCTCGAGCAGGAATATGTATTTTAAAGATCCTCAAGGAGGCTAGTAATCCAAGATTCAGGGCCACACTGTAAATGGCACTGCCTATATCTTGAAGAAATACTTAAATAAAAATATTATAATAGAAATCCCAAATCCAAGAAAGAAGATAACCACTCTAATTTTTTTAAGCCTTTAAGAAATTGGATTTAAAGCTTGATTAGTCATTAGCCCTTTCTGTGTGTTAATTCATCATGTCAAAATTGGTAATGTTTAATTATTGTTAATTACACATATTAGGTGTACTCCACTGACATTGTGTGGTTGTAGGACTAATTTACAGGTCAGAAAACCTTTAAAAGATTGCATGAAATTCTCAAGGACTTATTCAAGTGTTAAAGCTTTGTGAACACAACAAAACAACTGTCAAAAGCATTCTGTCTTAAAAAGACATAAATCCATTAAAATGAACACCCTCCCACCAACCCACATCCTTCACACACATGCATATACACAAACACACACAAGAAGAATACCAATTTCAAAAGATACCAAAATAAACTCAAGAACAAAGTGATTTTTATTTTTGTTCTTTATTAAAATGTCTTCATCTAGACAATGTGGGGAAGCTATAAAAAAGGCCAACAAGATGCTCGGATATATTGTGATAAGTGTTGAATTTAAATCAAGGGAAGTAATGTTAAAACTTTACAATGCATTAGTAAGACCTCATCTAGAATATTGTGTTCAGTTCTGGTCACCTCGTTACAAAAAGGATATTGCTGCTCAAGAAAGAGTGCAAAGAAGAGCGACCAGAATTATCCCGGGTTTAAAAGGCATGTCGTATGCAGACAGGCTAAAAGAATTGAATCTATTCAGTCTCGAACAAAGAAGACTACGCGGTGATCTGATTCAAGCATTCAAAATGCTAAAAGGTATTGACAATGTCGACCCAGGGGACTTTTTCGACAAGGACCAGGAGTCACAAATGGAGATTAGATAAAGGGGCATTCAGAACAGAAAATAGGAGGCACTTTTCTACACAGAGAATTGTGAGGGTCTGGAACCCGCTCCCCAGTAATGTTGTTGAAGCCGACACCCTGGGATCCTTCAAGAAGCTGCTTGATGAGATTCTGGGATCAATAAGCTACTAACAACCAAAAGAGCAAGATGGGCCGAATGGCCTCCTCTCGTTTGTAAACTTTCTTATGTTCTTAAAATGTTTGTTTACTTAGGCATGAGCATGCTGTATATGCTATCCTGACACAGATACATGATTTACTAGCGCAGGATTAAAAAAAAAAAAAAAAAAAAGAACAATATTTGGTTATCAGGCCAACATGCATTTGACTGTGATTTTTCTGCACTTCGACTGGCAGGATCACGATGTCACTTGTTGGATCCACCTTCACATTAGGACAGGATCAGCTGTATGCTGGGGAAAGGTGAGAATCCTTTTAATAAAACTTCCCATGTAGTTTGTTTAATGTTTGGTATCACTTATCCTCAAAATGGGCAAAATCTGCTACGATCACAAGATATATGGTGTCTGATTTAGTTGCTTGATAAGGAAGAAATCTAGATGGTGCTATTTTTTCATCAGCGTGTGTCAACATTCTATAGAACCATTGAATAGTAGACCCCTCTATCTGGTAAATAGGGGCATATTAATCAAGCTTGTAAAAACTGAAGCATTTCACTTTTTTTTTTTTTTTTTATAAATTTAGTCGTTGCCAATTATTTTTTATTATTTTCTCCCCAATTTGGAATGGCCAATTATTTTATTATGCTCAGCTCACCGCTACCACCCCAGGGCTGACTCTGGAGGGCGAAGACAAACACACGCTGTCCGGTTTCATCCTAGGAATCTGAAAAATAGTAATGGCATTTGCAAAGTTGTTTCTATTATCAATAATTGTATTAAGAGTTCCAAAATAATGCAATGTAAACAAAAACTGACAAGTTTAAATATCTTTTAATTGATTTTTAAAAAACAAATTAAAAAAATGGACTAACTGAAGGTGACATGTTTTCTGATTGATTTGGTAATGAAGTGCCACATAACACTGCAGTCTAGGGAATGGCTACAGGAAAGATAACTTACTGTTACAGGAGCCTCCTTTTTAGCTGATATTACAGATAGGCAGCCCAGACAAGGTCTTGGACGTCTCTTTGGGTTGGCTTCGAATTGTCTCTTTTCTCTGATCGGAATGTCTGGAGGGGAGGTGGCCTTCTGGTAAGATAGCAATAAGATTTAAAAAATGACATCTCTGTAAAAATTAAAAAAGGCAGTACCCCACCATCAAGTATAATTTTACACTAAAATATTTTGTCTTATTAACTTTAATTAACACCAACGATATTCATTCACAAATTAGTTCATTGTGTAAACATATCCCAGGGTTTCTACTGCGCATCTCCTTCTACCTTCCTTAGCTCCACACATTCCCACAATCCCCTTCTGCTACTGCACACTCTGAAAAGAGATCCCACTGGATGAGATTGTTTATTACATCTTTAAAGGGAGCGTATAAAACCAATGAACTACTCCATTGCATGTTAAACTTATTTTCGATCAACCAATGAGTTAGAAATAAGTGTGCATGACATGGCCAGTGACTGTGACTTATTCGTGCTGCAAATGATTTGATGTTACACCACCACTCTCTTACTTCAGACAAACACCACAACCCCTAGTCCTTTACACATTTACACATTTTTTATAAACAAAACACAAAACATCCATATAAGATGGATATGTGTAAAAGATCTGAATCATTGATATGTCCAGAGGGTGAAACAATGTGGCAGGAAAATGGTTCATTTTTATGGGACAGCACTGGTAATGGAACCTAAGTTAAAAAAAATAAAAATAAAATCAGGAAGATAAGCTGTGTACCAAACATAGACAATAACTCAAAAGTGAATTAAGTTTCCGATTGTATACCTGGCTATACACAGTTACTACTGATATAAAGACATTTTGGCTCATCTAACCTAGGTCTATGGCATATCCTGAAAACAGATTATTACAAAAATATGATTTCAAACAGCATACAAATGTAAGGGGACAGAGAAAAATAATAATTTGAATCTATCTGTCTCTCTAATGCAGGTTCCTAAACATCACGTTGTCATTCTAATTACCTTTTCTTGTCCCTTGTCAAATCTACCCCATACTGTGCTGGCTTGGCCGCCTCCAGCATCTTCACCATCTCCGTCCAGCAAGGATACAACACCAGGAGAAGCAGGTCTTTTTTTACAAATCTGAAAAAAATACATTTGTATTTTAGATGTAATTTCTTGTCACGGGACATTATGTAAATGCTATTATCCATGGTGCTTACGACAAACATTTACACTTGGGTCTCTTTGAGAAAGACATTACTAAATCTCAACAAAGAATTTGCCATGCTTACAATTTGCCTATGCTTATGTATACATATACATCTCCTGCCACGTAAACTCTAAACGATGAACATGACATATCAACCGTATGTACAGGATAGAATAAGAATTAGCAATGAAATGTTTAATCACAGTCTGATGAGGGATTATCCAGATGTATGTAAAACTGTGTGACATTCACAATCTTGTATATTATCATTAATGTATACTCTATAATGTTGATGCTAAGTTTCCTGTCAATTGGATAAACAGTTTGTAACAAATTGTGTGTGTGTGTGTACAGCCACCTCCACTTCATCCCCTTCGCAATGGATTTCATCCCCAGCTGGGGATAACAGAGCTGGTATAAAAATCCAACTGTAGTCTCCCTTGGAGCACCAGACAGTGGCATGAATAAAGAGATTAGAAATTGCCCGCTTAGAGGGTATAAACTATCTCTTTAAAGTTTAAAATTACCAGCTTTTAGTGGTTGGTGTCCAGTCGTCACTTTTTACAGTTTCTTCGTTTCACTTTTCCTTTTGTTCACTCATCCTGGTGCAATATATATATATATATATATATATATATATATATATATATATATATATATATATATATATATATATATATAAAAAATAAAGAGCTAGTTATAACTTTTAAATGAATCTTAACCTCAAAAACACTATCAGGGGGTCCTCGAGTGGCTCACCTGGTAAAGGCGTGGTTGTGTGGTCATACAGCACAGGTTCGCGTCCTGGCTGTGCAAAGTTGTCGGTCTTCGCTGTGAATTCCAAAGGGAGCGTAACATTGGCTCTGGCACTCCCGTGGGTTAGGGAAGCAAAAACAAAAGGGACTGTTTCTCCTCATTGCGCTACAGTGAACCCTGCTGGCCAGGCGCCCTGTGAGCTCAAAAGCGGACACCTGCAGGGCTGGCCTTTGTCCTCCAGAGGTCAGTAGCTCGCTGACATCCGCTCTCGAGTTCCTGGGTGTAAAAGAGGATAATAGTTTGGTTGTGGGATCGGAGGACGCCCACTGAACCTTTGGATCTCCTGAGCTGTGTAAGGAATTGCTGCGATGAGGAGAAAAAATAATTGGACATTCCAAATTGGGGAGAAAATCGGGGGTAAAATAATTGGGCACACTAAATGTATATATACATAACTTCACGTCTGTCCCCAGGCAGGACGATTGAGATATTCGGTAAAGAAACAATGCTATAATTAATCCCTGTAATTACGCCAATTACAGATGTTTCTTTTGCTCCTAAATTATATTGGGATGGTCAGTAAATCATTTGCTGACAATTGCATCATTCACAGAAGGTGTGCGGCAGGTGTGGGATTAATTGGGCCTATTTATATCCCCATCGCTCACAACTTATTAATTTCATTTTCAGAAATTGTAAAACAGTTTGTGTTAACTCTATAGACACCAGCCCCCTATATACCAACTAAAGTCCATTTATATTAAATATTTAAGTACGAGCATCCCAGGGAGAAAACTAGAATAGCAAATGAGCAAGTGTGCTCAGGTCAGCGCTTTGTGGTAACTGCAGGTATTTGCATCACACTGCTGAATGACCAATAGCCACCCAGTACTGTACATTGCAAATGGGCTGTTTCATCTTAGCTCAACTGTGTTAACCCTGACCTAGTCGAGGTTAGTGAACCCTGTTGTTCTGATTATCAACATAATGTCAATAAATCTTACAACACTGCATCACACACTTAAAGCAGTTTTTGGCAAAAACACCCACCACCACTGTCAAGTGCATAGGAAAAACAACCATAGTTTAACTGCAGTGGAGAAGATTGGATTTAAATAATTGCAAAATACTGCATGTTTGTATATTGAAATAATGAACATGTTAATGATTATTAAAAATACCAATTGTAGTTGTTTTTTTCAGACAAACATAAAACTGTAGGCCACTGTTTAGTGTCTGAAGGGGACACTGTATGCTAACCAAAGCCCATGGCCAGTATACAATATTTTTCTGTATGCATTATTTTCTGTTGAGCACTACTGACACCGTTGAAACGGTGAGTCTTAGGTCGCCTGCGGATACATTAGTCCATTCAATGCGTCTGAACCTGGTGTGTAATCCCAAGGTAACTGCTCACAGTTAACACGTTTTAATACGTTAATTCACGTTTTAAGTAATACAGTGTCCCCTTCAGACATGTCTAAGGAGAAATTCGGAAATAACATACAAAACTATGCGCGAGTAAAACTCCAAACATCCAAAAAAAAAAATAAAAAAAAAATAACATTAATATATATATGTTGTTATTCTAAGGGTAATGAAACATATACAGACTGTTTTATTTGTATGCATTTATGTGTTATAATTAAAAGTATAACTCCTATACTGTATTTATTTATTTTATTGCTCTACCCGTAATAAAGGGTTTCTATAAAAAGTATTTCTTTGTTTTTATTGATATTGCAAACCAGTAATTCCTAGCATGTTATTTAACCAGACAAATTATGCAGACACGCATATTATATATATATATATATATATATATATATATATATATATATATATATATATATATATATATATATATATATATATATATATAATATTATGCATGTAAGTTTGTAAATAAACATAAAAGGTTCCAAGTAGAACCTTGAGGTTCTTAAAAGATCTTTATTTGTAAGGTTCCTCATGGACCTTAAAAGCTTCCTCCACAGTATCAACCCCAGATTTAGAGTGTATGCGCGAGTAAATACCATCCTAACTATTAAGGGAATGGGAATATGCCTCTCCATCATATATATATATATATATATATATATATATATATATATATATATATATATATATATATATATATATATATATATAATTGCATGCCCGGTATCTACGATATGGAGTCTTGCATGCCCCGGTAGCTGCAATATTGAGTCTTTCCATCCACCTCCGGTTGCTTCATTCCGGAGGTCAAGGGCGTAGGTTTGGTTTGAACATTGGTGGGGACACAATTTTGTAGGGGGGCGGAGTCACGGTCGCTAGTGGGGTTCGGGGGCATGCCCTCCCGGGAAGAAATTTTTTAGTAGACAGCTATTAAATGGTAACTTCTGGTGGCTTGAAATGAATGCTGGACATGAATCGAGGACAGTTTGATTGACATGAAGTTGGCTGGTATACACTTAAAACACTATGATAAAGTGTCCCTCCTGGAAGCTGGTTTGACATCCCTGCTGTAGAATTACTAATAACCTGAATTATAACCTATCCCAGCCTTACTGTAAGCTACCAATACCCCTGGCGCTACAAGCATGAGCACATGCACGCTCACGTGCTCTGCCTGCCACTCCTGTGTCTGTGCTGCTGCTCGTACCTGGGTGCATTGCTTCATTCACCTGAAAAAATAATAAATTGATGCATGCCATATAGAGAGAAAATATATGGCTATGCTAACTTTATTTGCTGAGTATTACTATACAGCATTAGCCTACTATTATATCACAATGTGCCTCAAACTATAATATATCTCAAAACTGAGTCTAACACTTTCACTGTTATAATCACTAAGCCATTACAGACCCCACCTGCGACCCTGTTGCTCCACCTGCCTCTGTACTGCTTTTACCAGGCTGCACTGCTTCACTCGCCTGATAAAATGATAAATTGATGCATGCTGTTTAGAGAGAAAGTCTGTTAACTTCATTAGTAAATTATTTTTTCATTTGCTATGAGAATCATTATCAATTGTGTTTATTACTTTAATAACATCTTCCTACTTACACTTTGACTTTTTGTAAAAAAAACTTCCTTATGTCCATCTTTATTTTTTTGGTTGCTATTATGCTTTAGTCACCTAAAGCCAAATTGAAGTGATTAGCTAACGTTAGTTGAATGACGATATCAAAACATGCTCACGCACACTCTCTCTCTCTCTCTCTCTCTCTCTCTCTCTCTCTCACACACACACACACACACACACACACACACACACACACACACATAATGATTTAGCTGTGAAACAAGCTAGCTAGCCACCAAGGACGTTGGGTTAGCAGCTAGCAATGGGTCGCTAACGTAATAGGTAGGTAGGTAGGTAGCTTTATTCTCTCAAACTATGTTGCTGACGAGCTGACAATACCTTCAGCCGCGGCACCTGGCTTTCATTCAGTCAGTGGCTCACACTCATCAGCCTGACCGGCAAGCGGCAACTTCAGATGAGCGTCTTTCCAGAGTCCAGCCTAAACCAGCGGTTCTCAACCTTTTTTTTTACTCACGCCACACAGAAATTTATTTGTATATCTGTCGTTGTCCCCCCCCCCCCCCCACCCCCCATTAATTTGACTTTTTATATATTTTTTATTACTGCCTATATAATATAGTGCATTTATTTAGCCGCCTGGATAGTCACACTGTCCATTCAATCAAATACATATGTTCGTGTTCGCCTTTTACACACACGATACAAAAATATCAAGCAAGGAGTAAGTTAGTTACAAAGGGAGGAAGGAGGATTGAAATAATATGACAACGCATTAACCAACAAACACAAACATCGAATTAAACTGATTATATTTATTCTTATTTTTTAAAATAAATGTGAAAATTATGGCACAATGTACACCGTTTAAGAATGACTAGAATTTTTTTTTTTATTTTAAACCCGGAGATTTACCTTTCACTCCCGAGTCCTTGTGCACTTTCGCACTTCAATGAAAACAACACACTCTGCTGGTCCCTGACGTCAGCCACGCACTGAGTCCATGTTACAGTGATGCAGTATGGAAGGGCCAAAGCCAATCAAATTAGCGTTTTTTTTTGTTTTGTTTTTTTTGGAGGAGGGAGGACTAACGAGGGGGAGGGGCGGGGGGCTTGAGAGAGTTAACCCTTTGTGGAGCAGATAAAATGACTTGACAAAAGACGTTTAAGATTTATCAAAATTATTGGTAGGGACAATTCAACGGTCCCTTGACATTGGTAGGGACATGTCCCTACCGTCCCTAGCTAAATCTACGCCGGTGCGTGAAATAGTAGACTTTGTAATGTCTCCTGTTGTGAAAAAGTCGTCACTTTCACATTTGCAGATTTTAATTGGAGAATTTCTCAGCGAATTTAATAGACTGTATCCTGGTAATTTTATACCAAAATTGCATTACTTGGTACACTACCCCAGATTGCTAGCTGAATTTGGACCACTTTGATCACTTTGGTGCTTACGTTTTGAAGGAAAGCACCAGTACTTTAAGCGGCTTGCAAGAAATGTGTGGAACTTCCGGAACATCTGCTTTACTTTAGCAAAAAGACATCAACAAAGACAGTGTTGGGATTTTTGTTGTGCAGATGCTTTGCATCAGTCATATGAGCAAGAAGGGTCTTGTGTTGTTCAGCTATCATCTACATCTTTGAAAGACATTATTCTTGAAAAATGCAATATTCAAGCCAGTGAACTTGAAGCTGATGAAACCATACTGAAAGTAAAGAAACTAACTGTGGATCACGTGAAATACGAAGTCAAGGATTACTTCATTGTCGATGTAGTCCATGAGGATTTACCCATTTTTTTCAAAATCTTGCATATCATTCAGTTTAGGTGTACATGGATTTTGTGTGGGAAACTGTATTTTGCTCTGGAATTTAATTCTCACCTTCATGCCTTCAAAATAGAGGCTTTGCATGAGTGGTGTACATTAACACCTGGCAATGAAGTTGACTACCATGCACTAGATGCTTATGAAGACAGTGATGGATGTTTATATATTGCACCTCATCATACTGTGTATAAGGTACTGCTTGCATTTAAAACTGTGATATTAATTACAATGGCAGGTTAACATTGGTGCTTATTTTTCTGATTAATTTTATGTTTTTTTGTTCATTAGGTGAAGAAATAGATGGTGAGACTCTTTTAGGTCTGACAGAACATATGATTGGAAAGATCTTCCGAACTATGAAGGACCAAGTCAAATTTTTAAAGGCTCTCGAGAACCTTAAAAGGTATGTAATGACAAATATATTATACATTATGTTAGTCTATTGTTGTGTTTTAGTATTTACATTTAAATACCACATACTATACAGGAATCACTTTGAAAAGTATAAATTACTACTACCAGTACGCTTTTTGTATTGTAATGTTGTATTGTAAGAAAGATGTATATTATGGGAGTACATTTCTTTATGGAAACACACAGAGAGAGAGAGAGAGAGAGAGAGAGAGAGAGAGAGAGAGAGAGAGAGAGAGAGAGAGAGAGAGGTATTTTCACTAGTTTAATTCCTGAAAATGAGGACTGGGAATGTATGGTTTTAAACTTCTGTGTAGAAAATTAATATGGCTGTTATATTATAAGGCTCTGTTTAAATATCAAGTCTTTAGATATTTTCAGGTGATTAAAATTATGAAATATTGTTTTTTTTGTTGTTTTTTGTATTTTCATAGAACAAAAGCAAATGAGCATATTGTTTCAGAGAAGGTGCTACCAGTAGAATGCAGAGAAGTGCCACAAACCTCAACAAGTGTTCATGTTTGGACCGCATGTTATACATTGCCTATATTTCCTCCAGTTGTACAGATGGCCCTTGATAGAAAGGACATTGGTTTCAAATCAAAAGACAAATCTGCCCTTCGTGCAGCTCTAATACAGACTCTGTTTGATGACCTCAGCAAATATACGCTGTAAGAACTGAGATTTCGGTGTTTGTTTTAGATACATAGGCAACCAATTTTAGAATAATTACATAACATAAAATAGCATATTCATTTTTAAAATGATTACTATTTTTTTTTTAAATCTATCATAACAGCAATATTTTATTCAAGAGAAAAAGTTTTATTAAATTCATTTTGATAATGCTTTTCAGCATGTTTTTTTTGTAAATTAAAGCAATTGTAAAATGCAACTGTATTTCATGACATTATTTCTCAAATATATATTTTTCTTACAATTCACTTACAATTCATATGCCTATATTATTTTCTAATCTGTATATTTAGGTATCCAGACCACATAATGTACAGTACTGTGCTAAGTACTTTGTGCTGTAAGTACAGATTTCTAAGGGATGACAGCCAAACTGGATATGTGAGTATACATTTGGTAGTTATATTCATAAAAGAAATAGTCGAATAAACATTAATTTGTCAAAATTATGCAGCGTTAAATATATTTTTACTAGTTGATATGTATTTTTTATAGCCAGATAATGGACATAGGTTTAACTTTCTATCATTGTTTCAGGCTACTCTACTTGAAATACTGAGAAATAAATTCAAAAAAGAGAGAAAGACACTTATTTCAGTGGAGACTGTAGAAGACATGAAAAAAAAGTTTGGTGCTGTGGGTCGAGGAAGGAAGCGTGCACCAGAGCAACAGCAACCGATCATGAAAAAGAGAAGAGAATCTGTAAGCCTAACTCTTGGATCTGCATTGACAGAAATAGATTGAAATAGAATTACATACTTTATATATGTACATACATGCGATTGTGTAGTTTATTAGCTAATTGGCTTTCATGGAGAGTACTTGATCTTTAGCATTTTTCCAGAGTAAAGAAAAGCACAGAGAATACATGCAGTAAATGCCTGATCATAAGTATTGAATTACTTAACGTTATGATACATATTGCAGATGCAAAGTGAGGAGTTCCCAGGAGAAGACGAGCATAGTATTGCCAAACACTTGGACTCCATAAGAAAAGAAATAACGAAATTGAGGCCGAACATTGAAGCCATATGTGACAGCATGAATAGAACTGTACACACTCGGGAAAGAATGATGGAGAAGAAGTCCACTGAAGAAGTCCTTGGTCTGTTTCCATTCCTAAAGCATCCTAAACTGGTAGGTACTAGTTTTTATTCTACTATGGTGATTGATGAGAAATTAATATTTTTAGTTATAAGCATGTATAATCACTTTAATTAGTCCTCCTAGGTGACCTTTCTGCATCAGCAATCCACCTGCTCCAGCTTTTACAAAACTCCACTGCTCCTGGTTTTTCCCATGCAACTTCTTTCTGCTCGCATTCAGTTTAGTTTGATTTTGTTTTATTTATTGATTTTTTTAACTACTACATTATTTGTAAGTATTCAACTCTTTTTTACAGCTGTGTATATCACCTTGGATAAAGGCATATGATAAATAAATAAATATAATAATAACTTTAGCATCTGTATTTTAGCTGTTGCACGAAGTAGAACTACGTTTTGGAGTAAACTTGGAACGGAACCTAATGAGTGGCCTATCCAGAATGGTAGATGCTATTTTCAGACTTTCTAGTGGGCATCTTCTAACTACTGTGATGTCCTACATTGAAGATGCTTCAGATAAGACACAGGGAAATGGTAATGTATAAGAAATATTTATTGTACATCAAATTGTTTTGACCTATCTCAGAATAGGATCTATAAATAACTATTAAACAGAAAATGATGCAACTTCATTTCATACACTTGGAGCATAATATTTCATGGGGAAGATAGCTGGTATTTAACTCTCACAGGGGCATAAAAACCAATGCGAAAAACCTGCATGAACAGATTTTTAGAAACTTTGTTGATACTGTTCTTAACATTTTTTTGCTCCAATCCACAATAACGTTTGTATCAGTGGTGGTCAGTCCTGGTCCTGGAGAGCTACAGTCGTGTGTGTGTTTTTTTTTAGGTACCTTTAAATCATTTAAACTATTCTTTATCTGTGCAGTTTAGCAAATAATGAATTCATGAATGTAACTGAGAGCACTGGTGGAATGCAAAGCCAAAGATCCTGTACCTCTCAGACCAGGGTTGCTCAACATTCTTCCGTTTGCTTTGTACTTTGTATATGATCTGATACCCTATTTGTAGGACTGAGAATGAATGCTGCATTGTTGCTGTTGCCAGCTTTGTTTCGAGAGAGGGAAAATCTGTTTGTTGTTGACCAAGTAAGTTAATTGAGCTCTACTTTTTAAATGTAGCTTAACTGAATTGATGTTTTCAATGTTAAATACAAAGTCAAATTATCATTTAGAGATATCTCAAAATGAGTTTGAGATATCTCCAAATTAATTCCTGATATATGTAAACCATTTTGAGTTATCTTAAAATATGTTAAGATATCTCTAATTATTTCAAAATATTTTAAGATATATTCAACTGATTTAAGGATATTTTGAAATATTTAAAGATATCTGTTAAATATTTAAAGGTATCTCTTAATTTGGCTTGCCATAAATGTGTACTTAATGAATTATGAGGGAGACTTGTAGGCAATTAACAGGAGTTTAAGACGTTCCTCGCTGTTTTAAGTGAGATCCGACAGTTAAAATGTTTTTAAAGGGAGGAATATTACGAAATCCCTTTAAAGTAGCCGCAGCCCCACCACACGAGCCGCCACTGCTTGTAGGTATGGTGAGATGCTGCTGAAGTACAATTTCACATAATTTATTGTTGAATAAAGTTATTAATTATTATTTTAAAATCTATACAGGTACCACCATCACCTACGCCAACTATCGTTTTCAAGGGAACAACAAGCCCATTGGCAGCAGATGACATCTCTGTTTGTGTTGATGGAATTGAGATACTCAGTGATTATCCAGGAATGGATATCACCCTTGCTGTTGAATGTATTTTTTCTCTTTATTTTTCCTTGGGCATTGAGTATCCTAAAGCTCTAAAAAATGGTCTGACTTTCATGGAAAGGTACTTCATGAAGCTGAGTATCTCTGACAAAGTACCTTTGCCAGTGTTAAAGATGTACAGTCAAATAACTGCACTTTTACTTGGGGAATAATTATATTGATCTGATGGAATGCCATTTTAACATTTAATCTGAAATTAAATGAATTTATTGTCTCAACTATTTAATTTGATTACAAAAACAGAATATTTGATATAAAAATGTAATTGTACATATAAAAAAAAAGTATTTATTTTAAATGTAAATGGCTGATTAGAAAATTAATTGTTTATAACAAATGTAAATTGTTTTTAATAGAAGTTTTGATCTCAAAAAACGAATAAACATTCAGTCTTAATTTATAGATATCATAAACTCATAATAAGCTCTGATCTAAATACTGTACTGTAGCTCTTCTAATTTGTGCCACCAAAAAATGAATAAGAAAAAAGAAACCCACGTTCATCAGTTTCAATATACATTTTATCTCAGCTTTTTCAAGGTCTATTACATGTTCTTGAAAATGTATTTTGTGTAAGTTTCAGGAAAATCTGTGGGATGCATAGATTTATTTTCCAGTTTGCTGCGAGACCCTTTTTTTCACTGTGTAAATAATATGGTTTAATTATTAAAAACACACAGGTTGAATAAAACGGTGTAAAACTGTATATAACTAAACCTGAAACTACTCTAATGGTTTAACCTGTAAAAACAATAAATTGTTATATAAATGTTTAATAAATAAATTGTTGGCATCCTGAATTGAGTGATTTATCAAAGCACTTACACTTCTGAGGTTGGGGGATTCTAAAGGATGTGAAGAGCTCTTAACGGTATACATTTGTTTTTTCTCAGATGAACCAAACAACCCTCCATAGAATGTTAATTGTAAGGTTCAATAGTGTAACTCTTATGGTTCTATATTAAACCTCAATAGAAGGTTCTTCAGAGGAACCAATATGGTTCTGTATTATACCATTAATATAAGAACCATGGTGGTTCTTTATTAAACCTCTAATGCAGGGTTCTTCCAAAGAACCATTTTAAAAGGTTCCATATAGCACTTAAAAATGGTTCCAAATCTATACCAGCAGATAGAACCTTTTAGGGTTCTATATTGTGCCCTTTTTTCTAAGAGTGTACTGCATAAAAAAACGAGTGTGTTGTCGTGGCAGTTGGTGATCAAAGAAATAAAACAAAATAAAATCAATAAATAATAATGTCATAGACTTAAAGTCATACCTTTGAAGTCATAATGCATTGAAAGTGTTATTAGGGAATGTTGTGCTGTGTTTTCAAGCGCTTCAATGTGACAGCGGGTGCGTTCACGGAGATCAAGAGCAGCCGGAGATCAAGAGCAGCCGCCGCAGGGGAGGGATACCATGGTAAATAGGTTACCTATTTACCATGGTATCTCTCCCCTGGGTGCGTTGTGTTTTGGTGAGCAGGAAAGCAGCGGGCGGGATGGCGAGCTTGTCCTGCTGCTCCAACACAAGCTACCTTAAGAGCCGGTATGATGCGGTCAATGGGTGAAGTTCGTCAGGAGTACTGCATAAAAAAAAAAAACGAGTGTGTTGTCGTGGCAGTTGGTGATCAAAGAAATAAAACAAAATAAAATCAATAAATAATAATGTCATAGACTTAAAGTCATACCTTTTAAGTCATAATGCATTGCAAGTGTTATTAGGGAATGTTGTGCTGTGTTTTCAAGCGCTTCAATGTGACAGCGGGTGCGTTCACGGAGATCAAGAGCAGCCGCCGCAGGGGAGGGATACCATGGTAAATAGGTTACCTATTTACCATGGTATCTCTCCCCTGGGTGCGTTGTGTTTTGGTGAGCAGGAAAGCAGCGGGCGGGATGGCGAGCTTGTCCTGCTGCTCCAACACAAGCTACCTTAAGAGCCGGTACGATGCGGTCAATGGGTGAAGTTCGTCAGGAGTACTGCATAAAAAAAAAAAAACGAGTGTGTTGTCGTGGCAGTTGGTGATCAAAGAAATAAAACAATATAAAATCAATAAATAATAATGTCATAGACTTAAAGTCATACCTTTGAAGTCATAATGCATTGCAAGTGTTATTAGGGAATGTTGTGCTGTGTTTTCAAGCGCTTCAATGTGACAGCGGGTGCGTTCACGGAGATCAAGAGCAGCCGGAGATGAAGAGCAGCCGCCGCAGGGGAGGGATACCATGGTAAATAGGTTACCTATTTACCATGGTATCTCTCCCCTGGGTGCGTTGTGTTTTGGTGAGCAGGAAAGCAGCGGGCGGGATGGCGATCTTGTCCTGCTGCTCCAACACAAGCTACCTTAAGAGCCGGTACGATGCGGTCAATGGGTGAAGTTCGTCAGGAGTACTGCATAAAAAAAAAACGAGTGTGTTGTGGTGGCAGTTGGTGATCAAAGAAATAAAACAAAATAAAATCAATAAATAATAATGTCATAGACTTAAAGTCATACCTTTGAAGTCATAATGCATTGCAAGTGTTATTAGGGAATGTTGTGCTGTGTTTTCAAGCACTTCAATGTGACAGCGGGTTCGTTCACGGAGATCAAGAGCAGCCGGAGATCAAGAGCAGCCGCCGCAGGGGAGGGATACCATGGTAAATAGGTTACCTATTTACCATGGTATCTCTCCCCTGGGTGCGTTGTGTTTTGGTGAGCAGGAAAGCAGCGGGCGGGATGGCGAGCTTGTCCTGCTGCTCCAACACAAGCTACCTTAAGAGCCGGTACGATGCGGTCAATGGGTGAAGTTCGTCAGGAGTACTGCATAAAAAAAAAAAAACGAGTGTGTTGTCGTGGCAGTTGGTGATCAAAGAAATAAAACAAAATAAAATCAATAAATAATAATGTCATAGACTTAAAGTCATACCTTTGAAGTCATAATGCATTGCAAGTGTTATTAGGGAATGTTGTGCTGTGTTTTCAAGCGCTTCAATGTGACAGCGGGTGCGTTCACGGAGATCAAGAGCAGCCGAGATCAAGAGCAGCCGCCGCAGGGGAGGGATACCATGGTAAATAGGTTACCTATTTACCATGGTATCTCTCCCCTGGGTGCGTTGTGTTTTGGTGAGCAGGAAAGCAGCGGGCGGGATGGCGATCTTGTCCTGCTGCTCCAACACGAGCTACCTTAAGAGCCGGTACGATGCGGTCAATGGGTGAAGTTCGTCAGGAGTACTGCATAAAAAAAAAACGAGTGTGTTGTGGTGGCAGTTGGTGATCAAAGAAATAAAACAAAATAAAATCAATAAATAATAATGTCATAGACTTAAAGTCATACCTTTGAAGTCATAATGCATTGCAAGTGTTATTAGGGAATGTTGTGCTGTGTTTTCAAGCACTTCAATGTGACAGCGGGTTCGTTCACGGAGATCAAGAGCAGCCGGAGATCAAGAGCAGCCGCCGCAGGGGAGGGATACCATGGTAAATAGGTTACCTATTTACCATGGTATCTCTCCCCTGGGTGCGTTGTGTTTTGGTGAGCAGGAAAGCAGCGGGCGGGATGGCGAGCTTGTCCTGCTGCTCCAACACAACGCTAGCTACCATATACACCTAGATACGAATGCATAGTCGTATACTGGCCAAGGGCGTTGGTTTTGCCCAGAGCCGTAACTAAGCTTTTAGCTACCGGGGCATGCAAATATATATATATCGTGTTAAAAGTGAGCAGTTACCTGGGATTACACACCAGGTTCAGACGCAATGATTGGACTTATGTATCCGCAGGCGACCTGAGACTCACCGTTTCAACGGTGTCAGGAGTGCTCAACAGAAAAGAATGCATAGAGAAAAATATTGTATTCTGGCCAAGGGCTTTGGTTTTGCCCAGAGCCGTAACTAAGCTTTTAGCTACCGGGGCATACATATATATATATATATATATATATATATATATATATATATATATATATATATATATATATATATATATATACAAGGGCGTAGGTTTGGTTTGAACATTGGTGGGGACACAATTCTGTAGGGGGGCGGAGTCACGGTCGCTAGTGGGGTTCGGGGGCATGCCCCCCCGGGAAGAAATTTTTTAGTAGACAGCTATTAAATGGTAACTTCTGGTGGCTTGAAATGAATGCTGGACATTATTCGAGGACAGTTTGATTGACATGAAGTTGGCTGGTATACACTTAAAACACTATGATTAAGTGTCCCTCCTGGAAGCTGGTTTGACATCCCTGCTGTAGAATTACTAATAACCTGAATTATAACCTATCCCAGCCTTACTGTAAGCTACCAATACCCCTGGCGCTACAAGCATGAGCACATGCACGCTCACGTGCTCTGCCTGCCACTCCTGTGTCTGTGCTGCTGCTCGTACCTGGGTGCATTGCTTCATTCACCTGATAAAATAATAAATTGATGCATGCCATATAGAGAGAAAATATATGGCTATGCTAACTTTATTTGCTGAGTATTACTATACAGCATTAGCCTACTATTATATCACAATGTGCCTCAAACAATAATATATCTCAAAACTGAGTCTAACACTTTCACTGTTATAATCACTAAGCCATTACAGACCCCACCTGCGACCCTGTTGCTCCACCTGCCTCTGTACTGCTTTTACCAGGCTGCACTGCTTCACTCGCCTGATAAAATGATAAATTGATGCATGCTGTTTAGAGAGAAAGTATGACTCTGCTAACTTCATTAGTAAATTATTTTTTCATTTGCTATGAGAATCATTATCAATTGTGTTTATTACTTTAATAACATCTTCCTACTTACACTTTGACTTTTTGTAAAAAAAACTTCCTTATGTCCATCTTTATTTTTTTGGTTGCTATTATGCTTTAGTCACCTAAAGCCAAATTGAAGTGATTAGCTAACGTTAGTTGAATGACGATATCAAAACATGCTCACGCACTCTCTCTCTCTCTCTCTCTCTCTCTCTCTCTCTCTCTCTCTCTCTCTCGCGCGCTGAGGATTGTGGGATTGTGGGAGGAGCTTGCGGAGAGGCGGTAGCGTTTGAACGCTGGTGCGGTAGGAGAGTGTTTTCGCTACTATATTTTTTGCAAATTTATATATTTAATTGTTAATTGTTTAGTTCGTTTATATATCTTTGTTTCGTTGCTTTGTTTGTACTTTCCCGTGTATAGAGTAGTGTGTGTGTGTGTGTGTGTGTGTGTAGGTCCCGTTATGGGATCTCACTCTGGAGGGCTGGGGGCTCTCAGCCGCCGACACGGGGTCAGCTGCTTGCCCGATGCCGGCGTGTCGGTGGAGGAGTGCCTGCTGGCAGTGGGAGAGGTGGTCGGGTGTGACAATATAATATCGGCATCCCGGATGAATAAAAGGTTTGTCGTGTTTTTAAAAGAGGTATCGCTGGTCAATCAGCTAGTGGAGGAAGGTTTTTCAGTGAAAGGAGATTTTATTCAAGTATCCCCCTTAGTAACCCCTGTTACCAAGGTAATCATGTCTAATGTGCCGCCGTTTTTAAAAAACGAGACCTTGGCAAATGAACTTGCCCGATATGGCAAACTGGTGTCCCCAATTAAAAATATACTATTAGGGTGCAGAAATACAAGTGTTAAGCACGTCCTGTCTTTTCGGAGACAGGCGTTTTTGCTGCTGAATAACCCGGGGGATGTGATTGATGTTGCTTGGAGCTTCAGTGTGGAAGGGACGGGCTGCGTAGTGTTTGTCAGCTCGGATACAATGCGGTGTTTTAACTGTGGGGAACAGGGACACCAGAGGAGAGCCTGCCCGAGAAAAAACAAAAATGAGGAAAGGCAGGAGCAGGGTACTGATGGCAGGGAGGAGGCTGGGGATGTTGGGGGTGAGCGGGAGGATGAGGCTGCTCCCCCATCGCAGCGCCAGCCGGAGTCTGCAGAGACCAGAGAGCCGCCGATCGGGATGAAGCCGCCCACACCACAGCCGAGGCTGAAGAGACTCAGCCACGGTCCGGCACAAAATAAAACTACCGAAAATGATGAGGGTTTTGTGATGGTAGCTAAAAAAAGACTTAAAAAACAAAAAAACAAAGAAGGCTTACAACCCGGCGCGGTGCAGCGCTCTTCTCTCTCTGAACCCCAGCAAGCGGAGGCAGAGGCAGCGGTGACGGCTGTGGCTGTGCTGGGAGGAGGAGAGGAGAGCGGCGCGGGGGAGCTGGCAGCCGTGGACGGCGGAGCAGACAGCGAGGACGGAGCAGAGGAAATGGAGGGGGAGCTCTCTGACTCCCCGATAGCCAACCCGTTAACAGGGGGAAAAAAATCTATACCCTAGATGAATTTAAACAGTTTATGGAGAGTACAAAAGGGAAAAGGGGGGTTGAAATTGAAAACTTCTTCCCAGATCTGCGATTATTCCTCCACTCAGCACACATCGTCACACGAAAGGCAACATTAGAGGAGTTCGACCAGCAAAAAAGGTACCGTCTTAAAAAATATGTTCAAATAATTAAGAAAAAGATCGCTAATGTTGCCAAACAATAATTTTAAAAATGGATACTTCTTTTAAGAATTTTTTTATTGTTGCTTGTTTTACTCTGTCAGTTTTATTTTTTTTAGCCGCTATGGAAAAGTGCGTTTTTATTTCTTTTAACGTGAATGGCTGCAGACAGTCTTTTAAAAGAGCGCAGCTGTGTGAGTTTTTAGAGCAGAAGCGGGCGGGGGTCGCTCTGCTGCAGGAGACGCACTCAGACAGGGAGAATGAGGCGGCGTGGCTGGCAGAGTGGAGGGGGCCGTGTGTGCTGAGCCACGGCTCAAGCACCAGTGCAGGAGTGGCAATTTTATTTAAGCCCAGCCTAGGAGCAACAATTTTAGATATTGAAGAAATTGAAAAGGGGAGGTTATTAAAAGTGAGAGCAAGGTTGGGTGGTACTGTATTTGTTTTTATTAATATTTATGCACCAAATAAAGGAAGGGAACGCATTTTAATTTTTAATAAATTAAAGCAAGCTCTTTTAAATATTGATAATGATGATGTGGTGGTGGTGGGAGGAGATTTTAACTGCACTATTGATTTTACAATGGATAGAAATAATGAGGAACCCAATCCCCAATCCTCAAGTGAATTAGCTGCAGTTTTTCAGTTCAGTGGCCTGGTTGATGTCTGGAGGTGTCTGCACCCCAATGCAAGACAGTACACCTGGTCTCATTGTCGCGCACAACAAATATATAGAGCCAGGTTAGACCGCTTCTACACAACACACACTCATTTGAATAAATTCATTAAAGCCAATATCATCCCCAGTAGCCTCTCTGACCACCACTGCCTGTTAGTTACAGTAATACTCACCACTGACTCTCACAGCACCTCCTACTGGCATTTTAATTTAAAGCTATTACAGGACACACTTTTTGTAAAACAATTTAATGATTTTTGGAACATTTGGAAAAAAGAAAAAACAAAGTATAAAAATATTAGGCAGTGGTGGGACATTGGCAAAACGCAGATTAAAATCTTTTGCCAGCAGTACACACTCAATTCAACCGGGTCACTGAACGCAGCAGTGAGAGAGCTGGAGTTGAAAATTCTCCAGTTAGAGAGCAGCCTGGACACAGATCACCAGGAGCAGACCCTGCAAACGCTGAGGGAGCAGAAACACATGCTGGGCAGCCTGCTGAAGGAAAGAGTGAAGGGGGCGCTGGTGCGCTCTCGCTTCATGGGGCTTAAAGACATGGACACCCCCTCCAGTTTCTTTTTTGGCTTGGAGAGGAGGAGAGCAGACAGCCGGAAGATGCACTGCGTCCGGACGCCTTGCGGCAGGGAGCTGTACAGCCGGGAGGAGATCAGCAGGGAGGCAGTAAAATTCTATTCTGAACTATACAGCAAAGAGCCTTGTGAGCAGAAGGATACAGACCTGCTGCTCCAGGATTTGCCCACCCTGAGCGAGGAAGAACAGAACCAATTAGACAAGCCACTAACATACCAGGAGCTGACCACTGCTGTTACACAGCTTTCAAATGGAAAAGCTCCTGGCATTGATGGACTGCCCACTGAATTTTTTAAAAGTTTCTGGACTGTGATTGGTGAGGACTTTTTGCAGGTGCTGGGAGAGAGCCTCCGAGATAAAGAACTGCCCCTCAGCTGCAGGCGGGCAGTAATCACACTACTGCCCAAGAAAGGAGACCTGTGTTTACTCAAAAACTGGAGACCTGTTTCGCTTTTATGTTCTGATTTTAAAATTATTTCAAAATGTCTGGCCAATAGACTAAAAATGTGTATAGGAGCTGTAATACACATGGACCAAACTTACTGCATACCGGGACGTTCCATTTTTGATAATTTGTTTTTAATTCGAGACTTTTTATCAATGGCTAAGACATGTGATTTGAATGTTGGGCTGGTTTCTTTAGATCAGGAGAAAGCGTTTGACAGGGTCGACCACACATACCTTTTTAAAACCCTGGAAGCCTTCGGGTTTGGCCCTGTTTTTATTTCTTATATCCAGCTTTTATATTGGAATGTTTTTAGCATTTTAAAGATTAACAATGGGCTGAGTCAGCCCTTCCCAGTGTGCAGGGGTATTAGGCAGGGCTGCTCCCTGTCTGGAATGCTTTATTCACTGGCCATAGAGCCCCTGCTGCACCTGCTGAGGGGCCGGCTGGTTGGCTGGGCAGTGCCCTCCTCACCCTCCTCTGTCGCAGTGAAGGTGTCCGCTTATGCAGACGATGTGAACGTGTTTGTGTGCAGTGACGGAGACATCAAGGCACTACAGCAGAGCCTGCACACATTCCAAGGAGCCTCTACAGCAAGAGTTAACTGGGCAAAGTGTGACACCTTCCTGTCAGGCAGTTGGCATGATTGCACCCCCCCTGTCCTGCCTGAGGCGCTGAGATGGGACAGGACAGGTATAAAAGTGCTGGGGGTGTTTTTTGGAGTGGAGATATACATGCAGAAAAATTGGGAGGGCCTAGTGGACAGGGTGAGGGGGCGGCTGCAGAGATGAAGGGGACTGCTGGCCCAGCTGTCCTTTAGGGGAAGGGTCCTGGTGATTAATAATCTGGTGGCCTCCATGCTGTGGCACAGGCTGGTGTGTCTGGACCCTCCCCGGGGCATGGTGCAGGAGATCCAAAGAATACTGCTGGAGTTTTTCTGGAGCGGGAGACATTGGCTGAGGCCAGCGGTCCTGTATCTCCCCACTGATGAAGGGGGGCAGGGGTTGGTCTGCATTGCCAGCAGGGTGGCAGCCTTCAGACTGCAGGCGGTTCAGAGGCTCCTGTACGCTGGGGAGGAGGCTCATTGGAAGAGGCTAGCTTGTTTTTTCCTCAGCAGAGTAGGGGGGCTGGGGATAGACAAACACCTGTTTTTAATTGAGAGTGCCAGACTAGCTAAAGTAGGTCTCTCTTCTTTTTACTTGAGTGCTTTAGATGCCTGGAGGGCAGTGAGGGTGGCGAGAGATGAGGGGTCCCTGACAGGCAGGGTCCTGTTGGAGGAGCCCCTATTTTTCAATCCGCTCTTCCCTGTACGTTTCTTTCAGTCAATGACGCTCTGTGCCAGCTTTGTGAGGGCAGGAGTGACCAGGCTGAGACATCTTATCAACTTTGAGCTCTCCTGCTGGCTGACTGCTACACAGCTGGCTGGGCGGCTGGGCTGGCACTCTGAGAGACTGGCAGAGAAAATGGTCAGTGAACTGAGAAGTTGTCTTTCCCCCAAGCTCAGGGAGGCTGTGAGAGAGGAGATGTCCAGCGGCACAGGGCAGAGACAAGACTTCATCTTTCCAGGGCTGCTAGTGTGTCCAGCAGTAGGTGAAGGAGAGGAGGGTGTAGGAAACGAGGGAATGTTATTAAACCTAGACACAGTTAAAGATCTAACTCTTCATACAGCAGAGAGTAAGAAGATCTACCAAATTTGTGTGAAGGCATCACATTCCCACCAGTTGAGGGGGTTGGTGGATTCAAGGTGGAGGGCATGTCTGGAGGTAAAGGAGGGGTGCAGGCCAGTATGGAGGGTTCTGTATAAACTGCCCCTCACCAAGAGAGCGGGGGACCTGCAGTGGAGGATCCTGCACTGTATTGTGTCCACCGGCAGGTTTCTCCATAGAGTTGATGCTAGCATTAGCTCAGAGTGCTGTTTCTGCTCTGCAGAGGAAACAGTGTTTCACATGTATAGTGAGTGTGTCAGGCTAGGACCACTCTTCCATCTCCTACAGGAGCTCCTGCAGGGCCTAGGCGAGGAGTTCACAAAAGAGCTTTTTATCTTTGGGGTTCCCTACAGTTTTAAAAAGAGAAACAGGTGTGTTTTAATTAATTTTATAATGGGTCAGGCAAAATTGGCCATTTTAAAATCCAGAAAGAACAGTATCTCTGGCGCCGGGCTGACTGATGTTGTGTTGCAGTTCAGGGTTTTGGTGGTCAGCCGGATAAGAGTGGATTTTGAATTTTTTAAACTAAATAATAACCCGGAGGACTTCCAGGAGAGGTGGTGTGTGGGAGACGCCTTGTGTGCTGTGAGTGAGGAGGGGGAGCTCCAGTTTTTGTTCTAGTTTTAATTTTATTTTTTATTGTTTTACAGTGTTTTTATTAATTTGGGCTTTAATCTGTTTTTAACAGAAAGAAAACACTGTGGTTTTTTTAATTGATTTTTTATGATCCTTTTATTTTGATAAAATCTATTTTTAAGGAGAACATGATGTATTTTAGGATTTTTTAATATTGCTAATTCTTAATTTTGTTATGTTTTACCTTTATTGAGTTTTAATGGATTTTATTTGGAATGTTAAATAAAGGATCTTAAAAGTCAAAAGTCTCTCTCTCTCTCTCTCTCTCTCTCTCTCTCTCTCTCGCGGAGGATTGTGGGATTACGGGAGGTGCTGGAGGAAGCGTTTGGGGTAGGAGTGCGTTTGTGGATTATTTATTATTTTACTGTTTTTGTTTTATAGTAAATAGTCTATTTATTTATTTGTTTGTTTGTTTGTTTGTTTTGTTTTGTTTGTTTTGTTTTGTTTTTTGTCCATAGCTGTGTTTGTGCTGACTTTGGGTCAGCTCAGACTCAGCTATGGCGACGGCAGGTTTGACTCGCCGGCACGGCTGTCGTTGTGATCCTGACAGCGCAGTGTCGGTGGAGGAATGCCTGCTCGCTATCAGTGAGGTGGTAGGAGAAGGTCAAATTAAATCAGCGTCACGTATGAATAAAGGGTTAGTTATTTTTTTCAGTGAAACACAAGCTGTAGATGTGCTGGTGCAGGAAGGTTTTGTGGTCAAAGGAAGTTTGGTGATGGTGTCTCCGCTAGCTACACCTGTAACTAAGGTGATTCTGTCAAATGTGCCACCTTTCCTTAAAAATGAGTTGCTGGAAAGGGAGCTTTCAAGGTATGGAAAATTAACATCCCCGATTAGATCAATACCGTTAGGATGCAAAGATCCCAAACTAAAGCATGTCATGTCATTTAGAAGACAGGTATTCATTTTATTAAATAATCCTAATGTAGATATTGATGTAGCTTGGACGTTTACTGTGGAAGGAAGCAAATGTGTTGTCTTTGCTAGCACTAACACAATGCGCTGTTTTAAATGTGGAGCGCAGGGGCATCAGCGCAAAAACTGTCCGAGACTGGTGCCTGAGGAAGAACAGGGTGAAACTGGTGGGGAGGAAGTCAGGGATGATCGGGGAGAGCGGGAGGAAGATCCGAGCCAGCCAGAGCCACTGGCAGGGCCAGGAGAACCAACTGAGCTAATAGAACAGACAGCTGAGACCGCTGGAAATTATGAATTCACTGTGGTGGAAAGAAAAAGGAAAAAAAGTATAAAAACATTAGCTACAGACCCTAAGGAAAATGAAAGTGTGTCGGAGCGGAGCTCTGGAGCGGTCTCATTGGACCAGGGGCTCTCTCAGCCCGTCAGCTCTGAAGGAGCGGATGGTGAGGGGATTGGGCTCAGGTCTGATAAGAGACTGAGGTTCGAGTCTGGGAGCCACGGCGCTGCGGGAGTGGAATCTCGTGCCGCGGGGGCTCCTGACTTGAACCCGGGGAGGAGTGACGGTGGCTCTGGGTCTCTACCTGGAGCTGCCGTGCCTCCCTGTTCAGAGGGAGAGGAGCGCAGCGCTGAGTCTCTACTTGGCGCTGCTGTGAATCCATCTCTGTCTGACTCGCAACAGGTAGTAGCTGAGTTAAAGGGAGAGGAGCAGCTGAAAACATCAGCGGCGACGGTCAATGACAGCGATGAGGAGTATGAGGAGGGGGAGATGGGAGGTGTAGACGGCGGCGAGGTTTCGGACTCTTCGCTGTTCTCCGACATTACTGACAGCCAAACTACCAGGAAAAAACTGTATTCCGTCAACAAAATAAGAGAGTTTTTGGATCTAACAAAAGGTAGGAGAGGCGTAGATATAAAACAGTCGTTTCCAGATCTGAAATTGTTTTTGAATTCTGCACATATAGCCCTTAAGAAAGCCACAGCACAGGAATTAGATCAACCAAAACGGTATAGACTGAAAAAATTCATGCAAACAGTTAGGAAAACGTTACATCAGAAAACCAAAGTATAAATATTTATTTATTTATTTATTTATTTATTTATTGAAAAATGGATAGGTTTTACAGGAATTTTACATCTTTTACTGTTTGCTTTTTCTTAGTCTTTTTAAACTTTTTAGCCATCATGGACAGAATTAATTTTATCTCTTTTAATGTCAATGGTTGTAGGCAGGATTTTAAGAGAGCACAGTTATTTGAATTTTTAGAACAGAAGAGGGTGGGAGTGGCTTTTTTACAGGAGACACACACAGACAGAGAGAATGAGGCAGGATGGCTTGCTGAATGGAGAGGGCAGTGTGTGCTGAGCCACGGAACAAATAACAGCACAGGGGTGGCTGTGCTTTTTCAACCAGGGTTAGAAGTTGACATTTTAGATTTTAAAGAGATAATTAGAGGGAGGCTTGTAAAAGTGAGGACTAAGATAGGACAGATAGTTTATGATTTTATTAATGTTTATGCTCCGAATATAGGAAGGGATAGAATTGCATTCCTGAATGTTTTAAAGCAGACTCTTTTAACAGTACATGATGATGATATATTAATAGTGGGAGGGGATTTTAACTGTACAGTAGATTTTAATAAGGATAGGAATAGTATTGAACCTCATCCTCCTTCAGCGAGAGAATTGGCTGCTATTTTAAAGTTCAGTGGCTTGGTTGATGTTTGGAGGTGTCTGCATCCCACCACTCGCCAGTATACCTGGTCACACCGCCTTTCTCAGTATACAGTTAGAGCAAGATTGGATAGGATATATGCACTCAAACACCACCTCAATAAATTCACACAAGCAACAATAATACCGAACAGCTTGTCTGACCATCATTGCACTCTGATCACAGCAATTACAGGTAAAGAAATACACAGGGCATCTCAGTGGTATTTTAACACCAAATTATTGCAAAATACTAATTTTACAAAACAGTTTAAGGATTTTTGGTTAAAATGGCAAGAGCAAAAAAGCCAATTTAAGAATCTGAGGCAGTGGTGGGATATAGGAAAAACACAAATTAAATTATTTTGTCAGCAGTACACTTTAGATATAACCAAGTCACTGAACTCAGTCATAAGAGAGCTAGAGAGAGAGATCCTACAGTTAGAGACTGAGCAGAGCACAGCTGCAAAGGAGACCCTGGTGGAGCGGAGACAAGCTTTGGGCAGCATGCTGGAGGAGAAGGTGCGGGGGGCACAAGTGCGATCTCGATTTATTGAGCTGAGAGATATGGATGCTCCTACAAGCTTCTTCTTTGGTTTAGAGAAGAAGAGAGCAAATAGGAAACGGTTGTCCTGTGTTCGGCTGCCCTGCGGTAGAGAGTTGACTAGTCAGGAGGAGATTAATGATGCGGCGGTGCAATTCTACACTGACCTGTATTGCAGTGAGTCATGTAACCAGACTGATATCAATACATTACTGGAGGGACTGCCCAGTCTGAGCTTGGAGGAGCAGCAGAGTCTGGAAATGGGACTGTCTCTTCAAGAGCTGACCACTGCTGTCAAGCAGCTGGCCAGAGGTAAAGCACCAGGGATCGATGGACTGTCAGTGGAGTTTTATCAGCACTTCTGGAAGGAGCTGGGGCCAGACCTGCTGTTGGTGCTGCAAGAGAGCCTGGAGGCGGGGGAGCTGCCTCTAAGCTGCCGCAGGGCCGTCATCACACTGCTGCCCAAGAAAGGGGACTTGTGCGTGCTTAAAAACTGGAGACCTGTCTCAATGTTATGTACCGATTTAAAAATATTTTCTAGAAGTTTAGCGATGAGACTGAGGAACTGTTTGGATAAAATAATTCACCCTGATCAGACTTATTGTGTACCTGGGAGAACAATATTCGATAATATTTTTTTAATCCGGGATTTTTTATCGATAGCTAAGAAGGGTGATTTTAATGTGGGACTGGTCTCTTTGGATCAAGAGAAAGCTTTTGATCGCGTCGACCACCACTACCTTTTTGAGACCCTGGAAGCCTTTGGGTTCGGCCCTCAGTTTATTAAATTTATTAAACTTTTATATAGTAATGTTTTTAGCGTTTTAAAAATAAACGGTGGGCTGAGTCAACCCTTCTCAGTGTGCAGGGGAATCAGGCAGGGCTGCCCCCTGTCTGGGATGCTGTACTCCATCTCCATTGAGCCCCTGCTGGCTCTGTTGAGAAGCAAGCTGGCGGGCTGGACGGTGACTTTCTCAGCCCCTCCTGCTATAGTGAGGGTGTCAGCATATGCTGATGATATCACTGTTTTTATTAGTAATAAAAGAGACGTCCAGGAACTGCATCAGAGTTTAAGTGTGTTTCAGAGAGCATCATCCGCAAGAATTAACTGGGCCAAGAGTGACACCTTCCTGTCAGGGAGCTGGCAGGAGGGTGGCCCTCCTGTTTTGCCCCAGGTTTTGAGGTGGGGTAGGACAGGGATGAAGGTGCTGGGCGTGTTCCTTGGTACTGATACTTACATGGAGCGGAATTGGGAGGGGTTGATTGAGAAGGTGAAAGGCCGACTGGGTCAGTGGCGGGGGCTGCTGGCTCAGCTGTCCTATAGAGGGAGGGTCCTGGTCATTAACAATCTTGTGGCCTCAATGCTATGGCATAGGTTGGTTTGTCTGGATCCTCCTAGAGACTTGGTGACCAGTCTGCAGAGGCTCCTTGTAGAGTTTTTCTGGGGTGGGAATCACTGGCTGAAGCCGGCTGTGCTCTATCTCCCCCGGGATGAGGGGGGGCAGGGGTTGGTCAGTATCGCAGGCAGGGTGGCAGCTTTTCGTTTATTAAAAGTACAGAGACTCTTGTACA
Organism: Acipenser ruthenus; assembly: GCF_902713425.1. Lineage (NCBI taxonomy): Eukaryota > Metazoa > Chordata > Actinopteri > Acipenseriformes > Acipenseridae > Acipenser > Acipenser ruthenus. The sequence goes on from NW_026708822.1 coordinate 295,647, forward strand.
CTGGGGAGGGGGCTCACTGGAAGCAGCTTGCCTGTTTTTTTTAAGTAAAGTAGGAGGGCTGGGGTTTAAATATGACCTGTTTTTAATTGACCACGGTGCTCTGGACAGTTCTGACCTGCCGTCTTTTTATCAAAGTGTTTTACAGACTTGGAGAACAGTGAGGGTGGGAAGAGAGGAAGCTTCAATGACAGCCCAGAGGCTGCTAGAGGAGCCCATTCTTTTCAATCCCCTCTTCTCAGTGCAGTGCCTTCATTCACAGGCTCTGCAGACCAGCTTTGTGAGGGCTGGAATAGTCAGGCTGGCTCACCTGATGACCCCTGAACTCTCTCGCTGGCTCAGTGCGGCTGAGCTGGCTGCCAGGCTGGGCTGGCGCAGCGAGAGGCAGGTAGAAAGGATGGTGAGTCAGGTTAGGAGCTGTCTCTCCCCGGAGATCAGTGAGGCTCTGAGAGAGGAGATGGCTCAAGAACAGGGGGATCAGAGACAGGGTGCTGCTTTTCCTGTGTTATTGGTAACTCCAGTAGAGATTAAAGAAGATGAGGGGGAGGAGGAAGAGAAAGGAAAGCTCTTAAAACTACAAAAACTTAAAAATATAGATTTTGTAAATTTAAATAGTAAAGAGATGTATAAACTGTGTATTAAGGCAACCCATTGCAGCAAACTGAGAGGGATGGTTGATACCAAATGGAGGATTCATCTGTCTCTGGGAGATGAGGGGACCCCAGAATGGAGGGTGCTGTACAAACCCCCCTTAGACAAGAGAGCAGGAGATCTCCAGTGGAGGCTCCTGCATGGTATCCTGGCCACAGGCCGGTTTCTGCACAGAATCAACTATGAAATCAGCTCGGTCTGTGACTTCTGTCAGCAGGAAGACACAATTTTCCATATGTACAGCGAGTGTAGGAGACTGAAGCCCCTCTTCAGCCTCCTGCAAGAGAGACTGCAACAGCTGGGAGCAGTTTTTACTCTGACACTTTTTATTTTTGGGGTCCCCTATAGGCAAAAACACAAGCATACTTGTGTGCTGATAAATTTCCTTTTAGGTTTGGCAAAGTTGGCCATTTTAATATCCAGAAGGAATAAGCGGACAGGCATAGGGCAGACAGATGTGGTCAGACTCTTCAGAGTACTAGTGGTTAGCAGGTTAAAGGTTGATTTTGCCTATTTTAAACTTTTTAATGACCTACAGAGCTTCCAGGAGAGGTGGTGTGTGGGAGAGGCTGTCTGCTCGCTCAGTGAGGAGGGAGAGCTCATTGTGATTTTATAAAAACAAATAATTTATTTATTATTTATTTATTTTTTAATCATAGTCTGCTTTTTAATAGTTTTTTAGACTTTCTTTTTCCTTTAGCATTCTAACGAAAATGTAGTACTGTTATATTATTTAATAAAGGATTGTTAAAAGTCAAAAGTCTCTCTCTCTCTCACACACACACACACACACACACACACACACACACACACACACACACACATAATGATTTAGCTGTGAAACAAGCTAGCTAGCCACCAAGGACGTTGGGTTAGCAGCTAGCAATGGGTCGCTAACGTAATAGGTAGGTAGGTAGGTAGCTTTATTCTCTCAAACTATGTTGCTGACGAGCTGACAATACCTTCAGCCGCGGCACCTGGCTTTCATTCAGTCAGTGGCTCACACTCATCAGCCTGACCGGCAAGCGGCAACTTCAGATGAGCGTCTTTCCAGAGTCCAGCCTAAACCAGCGGTTCTCAACCTTTTTTTACTCACGCCGCACTGACATTTATTTGTATATCTGTCGTCGTCCCCCCCCCCCCCCCCACCATTAATTTGACTTTTTATATATTTTTTATTACTGCCTATATAATATAGTGCATTTATTTAGCCGCCTGGATAGTCACACTGTCCATTCAATCAAATACATATGTTCGTGTTCGCTTTTTACACACACGATACAAAAATATCAAGCAAGGAGTAAGTTAGTTACAAAGGGAGGAAGGAGGATTGAAATAATATGACAACGCATTAACCAACAAACACAAACATCGAATTAAACTGATTATATTTATTCTTATTTTTTAAAATAAATGTGAAAATTGTGGCACAATGTACACCGTTTAAGAATGACTAGAATTTTTTTTTATTATTTTAAGTTACATATATATATATATTCTTATTTAATGCAAATTCTGTTTTCTGGTACTCACATTTCTGCTATTAGTTATATAGAGAGATGTTTTAATCTTTTAAACCTTTTTCTTTCATATATATAATGTTACACACACACGTTTATCATTTATTTAAATGTCTATGTACATCTTCAAAAATACATGACGGCTTCAATAACTTATAATGTATTAATATTAATTTTCGATATTTATTTCTTTTTTTTTTACCTTTCAAAAACGAATGTACTGGCTTTCTTTCTGATACCCCTCTTCTCTTCTTTGGTGGCTTTTTCAGGATACTCACCTGTGCTGAGGTAGCGATATACCGCTCTCAAGTTATCCATATCGATTGATAAATGTAGTTTTCTGAGGGGGAAAAAACACAGTATTACAAATTTGTACTGTAAAAAGAAAAATGATTTGATTACAATTGTATGATGGCGCCAACGAACTCCAACTGTCAGTGTCAAGATCTGTGGAGCAAAAGCAGTTTTTTTATTTTTTTGGGGGATATTAGGAGTTAGGATGGTATTTACTCGCGCATAGTTTTGAATGTTATTTCCGAATCTCTCCTTTAACATGTATGAAGGGGACACTATTACTTAAAACGTGAGTTAACGTCTTCAAACCTGTTAACAGTGAGCAGTTACCTTGGGATTACACCCCAGGTTTAGACGCACTGATTGGACTAATGTATCCGCAGGCGACCTGACTCACCGTTTCAACGGTGTCAGTAGTGCTCAACAGAAAATAATGTATACAGAAAAATATTGTATACTGGCCATGGGCTTTGGTTTTGCCCAGAGCCATAACTAAGCATTTAGCTAACGGGGCATGCAAATATAGATATATATATATATATATATATATATATATATATATATATATATAAATTGCATGCACCTCTGGTTGAAGCAACCGGAGGTGGATGGAAAGACTCCATATCGCAGCTACCGGGGCATGTGTCGCGCCCCCGAAATAAATATAGCCAGACTACGCCACCTTATGTTTAAAGAAAATAAGGAATTCTGTTCTATTATAAATTACCTTCTACTTTCATTGACACAGGTTCGAATTATCAACAAAGGGGGACAGCAACTAGCCCACATCAAAGAACACAGAGAAGTAGCAATATGCAATTCTTTATTAAAAACAGGAAATAGTCAAAACTTGGCATTAATATAGCACACCTCGTCACCAACAAGAAAAGTCAAAGTAATACAGTAAAATGTGCATGACCAGTCCTTATTCAATATTGCACTTGCCCTGGCTGGATTGTCGGTAGGGGACGTGGTTCCAATCTCCTGCCACCCCAAATTTCAAAACTGCTCAATTATCCCTTTCCCAACAGGGGGCGCCACTCCACCACCGAGTCCAAGCCAACAGACTAATAGCACCAAGCCTTCCCCAGAATCAATTGAATGGAGAAAGAACGTTTCAATCTGCAACCGAGCAAGGCCTCCAGTCTCGATCTAAAAGATATTGCACACGACACAGGTTTCCTAATAAAAATAAAGCAAAAGATCAGTGCACTTCAAGACATTCCAATTCATCTACTGCTTTATCCAACAAATTAAAATAGTATAATAAAACCAGAGAGATTACTATTAAACAAATTACTAGTTAAAATTAATCACAAACACATATCTATAACCATATGCCAATACACAGATATCTAGATCTATATATAAATGCACAGTATAATCTAGCAACAGATATAACCTAATAGCATATACAACCTAGCAGCTTTATGTAGTTTAGCAACAGATACAGTCCTGAAACGTTATATATTTTTAGCAGCAGATACAATTTAGCAGCATTGTCTAGTGTAGCAGCCAAGTATAATCTACCAGCATTTGTAGCAGTAAAATACAGCCCTGCATCAGTTTAATTCTGGCTGTAATGTAAAGCAGGGAACAGGGAAAAGACTCCGCTGATAAGTTATAATAAAAAGTAACAATAACTCAATGAGAAGGTGTGTAACTACTATAGTTCAAGCATAATGCACCACAACAAAACACTTAGCTGATGGATGACGACCCACAACTCCCAATCCAGCGTCTCGGGCAGCTCTCTCTCTCTCAAAGTGCTCGTGCATTTCACTTCTCTCCAACCAACGCCGCTCAGCTGGTCGTCTTCAACTCCTCACGTCCCGATTTCTCTTCAGTCTCGTTCCCAGTACCAGTGGCGACGCATAGGGGGGGCACGCCTG